>NC_052504.1:31132443-31164119 GCF_014356525.2 Nilaparvata lugens
GGGTTACTTTACGTAGTCATACGCTTTTTGTTCTCTAATCCAAACCATCTTTTGGTGGAAGAATAATTTATGCATTTTACTGTATTCTAATCGGTTCCCAATATGTAAGTCACCACTCTTTAATAAACCGTGTAATCAATTTGTCTAGATGAGAAAACTGCGCATCGAGAGCGTTTTGATAATCACATTATGCATTATTGGAAACGCAGACTGCAGTGTGGACTTGAGTTGGATTTGGGGCAATAATAAACATGATGACGGTGTCAGCAATCCCCCAGCCAATAAGAGCGAATCAAAACCTCCTGCTCCTGCCCCTGCCCCTGCCAACGTCTGTAAAGATCCCAACGACCAGTATGTTCTTAAAAAGTCTACAGATGAAAAAATGACACAATTAGCAAACAGTGCAGTGCAAGAAGATGCTTTGGCCATAGTGGATCGCATGAGCCCAGAAGTGGTGGAAGTGGAGGATGAGGTAGCACATAAGTGTGATCAGCCACAATGTCAATGCCCAAAAAATGATCATCCCTGCACTGTACCTGCAACGACGGCCGCTATAGAAGGTCAGATATCATATCAAATTACTTGATAGGATTCATATTTTTTGAAAATAGTGTGTTCAAAAAAGTGTACTAGGAGTATTTCGAAATGTGAATTTCACATCAATTAGAAAAAAATGAGCTCCCCCTCCCCTATGGGCACCCCTGCATTTGTATTCTGTGCAAGTCGTAGTCTTTCATCAATGGAATCAACAATGCTGCAAAGAATGAATGAATTTTATTTCTTTAACGTGCCGAATTTTATTTCGAAAATGAAAATCTATACTTTATAGGAAGTATTTAGTTGTATAATATGTATAGTCTTTTAACGTATAGTAAATTATACGTATAGTCTTGTAGGGGAATCACTGTAGTTTTGAGCTCTGTGCCTCACATGTTGTAAATTGAAATTTGTGGGATAAAGAAATCTTGACTTGAGACTATCTTTAGTCTGAGTCTTATTCTAGTTCACCCAGCTTGTACTTCACGAAGCATCACTCTTTCATCTACTTCCTCCACTTCAATGAAGGCACTTCGCCTCTTAAACCACTTGACTCAATGCAATCGATGCAATAAGAAGAGAGAAAAAATCAGATGGCTACTTCTTCTGTTGATAAATAATGTTCACAACTCATGTCTTATGTATCTATTAGCATTGAGAAATGTCGGCACCTCAATATATTTTTAAATTTTGATTTAAGTTATAAATATAGAATTTTTTCCTTATTTCAGAATTAGCTCTGTTACTAATACACATTTTGAACAGACCTACTTCTACTACTACTCATTCGATTCACATGCCAGCAGTATCTCTCAAGACGAATTTTCTCAGAACTGCAGATCAAACTTAGCCTTGATCAGCTTAAATGAAATAATATTTCATTAGGCCTACTCAGCCCCGGGCAGATTGGGCATTTGCCCAGTGCGCCAAATTTTTGAGGGCGCAAATAAAAGATGATGAAAATAATTTAGAGAATCAAAATACCCACTAAAAATATTTTACTCAAGATTTAAAAAATACATAGAACAGCAGAACATGTGAATATAATACAGGCTACCGGAAATGTAAAATGTAAATAGTAATAAACATGAGAATTATAAGCTGATATCTCTTTTGAAAAGTGATATCATTTAAATACCATACTATCTGCTCTTGTTCAAAAAGAATTACAGAAAGAGACCATATCACAAGCTGCGAACAAACTTTATGCCTCCAACGCCCTAATGAGATAAGAAGTGAATTTGAAAATGAATGTCTGCACTTCAAAATGTATGGAGAACAGGAAGAACTTTTGATGGAATCCATGACATGTTTGAATAAATGATAGAACATGAATTGAAGTTTACTTTCTTAAATCTTGTAGTAGCTGTTAGAATATTTTTCTAAGCAGATTAGTCACCAACTGCTCTGCAGAGAGAGGATTTTCCGCTTTGAATCGTCTGAAGAATGTTAAGAGATCTACAGTTTTGTGTTTGAAAGACGTGATTCTCACTTCATACTATATACTCACTTCATAAGATATAAGTGACATAGATTATTTGCTTTTACATTATAGTAATAAGAGGGCGCCCAGTAGAACATTTGCCCAGGGCGCCATTCACCTGAGCCGAGGCCTGCAATAACTTTTATATTTTCGTGCCGTTCACACGCTTCAATTTATTTTCAGTTGAAGAAGCAGTTAGTGTAAGTCCAAGTCCGAGATTGATCAGAAATGGTAATGGTATTGCTTTCAAATATGAGGTCGATTTTGCAACGCCTTTATTTGGTATGAGAGGTACGTATTTACATCGTTATTATCATTATTTAGTTGTAATTTCTGATCCATTACGAACTGCGATGATAACATTATAAATCCACATATGAAAACTGACTGAGTCCTCGGTGATTTTAAAACCAAGTTCAGATAACGTTATTGCTGCATTCAAGTTAAAATTAATAATTATAAAAATCTGTTTCACATTTAATACTTAATGGTAATTATTTTGATCCGGAGCAATAGAACTATTTTTATCTATCAACTTGAGATGTCTCCGGTCAGTGCTTGGTTCACCATCTTGCTCCAAAATACAATATATTATTATGAATTGGCTATAGGATCTTCTTGTGAAGAAACAAAAATAATCACAATCCAAAATACGGTAATAAAAATAATAAAATAGGTAGCAGTCAATTAAAAGTAATACAGAAAGGTGAGCAATATATAGTATGTTAATAAACTTTGACTTCGACATGAAAAACGACTGTGCTTACAAAATTTAATCATAATTGAGAAGAAAAATAGGATCATAACTGTACAGTACTAAAAATATCACATTGACACATCATAGGTCTTAACAATATTATACAAATTGGAATATTATGCAGAATG
This sequence comes from Nilaparvata lugens, assembly GCF_014356525.2. Taxonomy (NCBI): domain Eukaryota; kingdom Metazoa; phylum Arthropoda; class Insecta; order Hemiptera; family Delphacidae; genus Nilaparvata; species Nilaparvata lugens. The sequence goes on from NC_052504.1 coordinate 31,135,349, forward strand.
GATCATCTGAAAACCGAATCCAATTGATAAAAACTGGAAAATAAATTTATCGTACCTATTAAAAAATGAAAATTGAAAAACCTATCAATTCTAAATTGATAGTCAAAAAGCTATCTTTTACATGTTTTTCTAATGTTTTATTTTACATGGAATAAAACAATCTTAGAAAACGTATAAGTTTCCTCTGACATATATCAGAGAAAGTCAACATACGCCAATGTGTTCAGTGAAAGCAAATTTAGCCTATACTGAGCAATGAGTGATTTTTCCAGTTCTACAATAATTGAGTAATTACTGTGGTAATTACTGTGCGAGGTACGGGCGGTAACATGATTGACGAAGCATCCAAAGTAGAACCCACGCTAATCCACGAAAAGCAACCCACGCCGTGGGATGTTTTGTAAACCAGTGATACAGAATTATTCATAATCAGCTGACAGTGGATTATTCATTGTATGTATTATTATCATTACACAGATGTCTAGCCTAGCAACGGTTTACAGAACATCCCACGCCGTGGGTTGCTTTTCGTGTATTACGTGGGTCTACTTTGCGGCGGGCCTAAGGCTTGCAGTTCAATGAGCAAAAGGAAAGTTGTGTGAGTGTACCACACCAGATTTTTATTATTTTCAATGCAAAATCTTACTGATTTTTTTGTATAGATCTAATGTGATGGTTGTAGGATTCCGAGGAGCTGTGGCAGCAGGCTACATCACTCCAAAATCAAAGGCAGAAAACGTTGAAGCCTTCAAAGCATTCACTACCTACACTGAAGGCACTACTAAGATATTCCTGGTTGGTGAATTCGGACTCATTAAGAAAGATAATACCACTTGGGGAATAACAGGTCAGTACATTCACCACTAGAAAATGTATTGCTGTATATTGGAGCAACACAGTTCTTATATATTTACATGATAAAATACAGATTTCAATTCAGGGAATTATTAAGCTAATTATCCAACTAGTAGTTCTGTGAACAGTAGACCTCACGCAGTATTCTCATCCACAAGTACCTGATTGAAACTATAGACCTTATGGAAATACAGCAATAGACTTGCTTCTCCACACATCTGTGTAATCACTTGTCAGCTGATTTATGATGAATAGTCTGATTTTTACTCTAATATCTGGCGTACGCCAGATTCTTCCTTTTAAATTATCCTTAAAATGCAAAATTTCCAAAAACCTTGTATATACGTCGACGCGCAATTAAAAAAGGAACATACCTGTCAAATTTCATGAAAATCTATTACCGCGTTTCGCCGTAAATGCGCAACATATAAACATTTAAACATTAAGAGAAATGCCAAACCGACGACTTGAATCTTAGACCTCACTTCGCTCGGTCAATAATTACTTATTGAAATATGGTGCGTTTCTTGGGAGAAAATCGAATATATTTATGGTATACCCTTGATACGGTATGTGATAGGCAAGTTATTCTTGCAACTTCTACGATATTCGCGATGTACGATGTACGCAAATTTAAAAGGATGTCTTCACTGAATGAAGTGAAGTATAGTAAGTAATGCTACTGTATATTTATTTATTTATAGACATTGGGAATAGTATTCCCTTTTGAGTAATACTTTTCATACCCCATGAAGAATTATATGTGGGTGAAAAGTCTGAGTTCACATGACTTCAAAAATCACGTCCGCCATCTTGGTTCTGCCATTTTAGAATGCAACTTTGTTTTTTGAATAGGAAGGTGGCCATGCTATACATGATTTCGATACGGAATTTCAAGAAAAAATGAATGGCGAAAATCGCATATCTATATCTCAAACATTTCAAAGATATTCATACCGTATTATAAATGAATACCATGCAAATCAGAAATGAAATAGATAAGTGGTATTTATTTATAATATGAAAATCTTCGAAACGGTTTGAGATATCGATGTGCGGTTTTCGTCATTCATTTTGTCTTGAAATTCTGTATTGAAATCATGTATCACATGACCACCTTCTCATTTAAAAAAATAAAGATGCAAAATGGCGGATGGCGAAAGAGATTTTTGAAGTCATAGTAAAGTAGTGATACACAATCATATCACATAAGAAAAGGCCATTAAAAAATGGATTACACAGAGTATTGTGAGTGCAATGCGCAAAAGAGATAGAATGGCCCAAAAACTGAAAAAGCAGCCTTTCAATACAGTTCTGAAAAATCATTATAAAAATTACAGAAACACTTTAAATAACATTGTTGGAAATGCAAAAATTGAATATTTTAATAATAAGTTTGAATTAAACAAAGGTAATACAAAAAAGACATGAGAAAATATTAGATAAATTTTAGAAATAGAAAAAAACTCAAAAATAGACGCAAAAATATTTAATGACTATTTTGTAAATGTTGGAAAAAAATATGCAGAAGCACTAGATAACAATAGAAATACATCTCCCCTACGATCATTATCCATACCTCCTGAAAATAGTCTCTGTCTACATCCAACAAATGCTGTTGAAAATTCACTTACTATAAATTCCCTCAAAATGATGCTTCACCTGGAGAGGATAAATTTGCTGCCTGAAACAGATCTACCCTTATATTGCTGGCCCACTTGAAATAATAATAACTAGATGCTTTAGTGAGGGTTACTTTCCAAAACGTTTTAAAATGGCCAAAATTATATTAATCCATAAAGTAGGCGATAAGAGCAATCCAGCAAATTATAGATAGACCAATTAGTCTACTTAGCAATTTTGCTAAAATAATAGAAAGACTGATTAAAAAAGATTGGTTGACTTCCTAAATAAAAATAATTTAATTGCAAAAAAAATCAGTGTGGTAAATCAACCAAGGATGCTGCTGTTATGGTATTGATTGATTCAGTTAACAGGAATTTCAATAAGAACGTTAAAACACTGGCTGTGACTTCCTAGACTTGGCGAAAGCTTTTGATACCATGCCCCATTCGACATTGACAGATAAGCTCAATGGATGTGGTATCCATGGAGTGGCAAAAAAGTTGATTACCAGCTATCTGCAGGATAGATCGCAAACTATGACCTTGAACAATAAAACTGATACAAGAATTCTACCAAGTTTTGGTCTTCCTCAAGGAATGTTCTTATCGCCAATATTATTCTTGATTTGTTTGAATAATCTTCTCAAATAGAATATCCCGAATTCCACCAAGATATCTTTTGCTGATGATATAGTATTGCTATTTACTGGATCATCATGGAGAGAGGCATATGAAAACGCAAATGAAGGATCAAGCATTGCTAAGCGATGGTTTGACGAGCATACTCTCAAATTAAATTCAAATATAAGACAAAATTTATTGCTTTTACTCCAACAATAACTGGTGAACCACCTACTGAATTAGATATAAAAATTCACAACCATGACTCTCATATCGTCTCTAGACCCAATAATAATTATTGTATCTGTGGAACAATCGAAAAAGTCAATTTCCTAAAATATCTTGGAATAATAGTTGACAGTCACTTAAAATGGAACTTTCATGTACAACACAATAAAAATAAAAATACCGCTAAATTTACGCTAAATTTATTTTATCTATTTCAATATCTAAATTAAAATACCTAATATACATTTTCTATAAAATTAATACTCTAAAGGATATCAACATCATAAGAACCATATATCATGCATTCGCTCACTCCTTGTTCCAATATGGAATAGAATTATGGGGGTAACCTTTGACACGCACTTTAATAGAATATTTACCCTGCAAAAGCATTTAATTAGAGCTGCTCTAAAACGGCCTAGACTGTATCCTAGCAGGAATTTGTTTGTTGAGTTTGGGGTTCCAACGCTAAGACAGGTCTTTGTAGGAAAATCATTACACATGCCAATAGAAATAAGCAGCATCTTACTTTGAATACACATTTACACAACCTTCGTCCGTCTGTACTCAATCCTTAAGGTGCGTACAGACTTTCGCTCTGCTCCGCAACCGAACGTCACTCCGGCAGAGCGATTGATGATCGACCGGGGAGCAACAATGGTTCGACCGGGGAACGCGAGAAGATCTAACATCTTCCATAACGTCCATGATGGGTGCGTGGGCGATGCGACTGTGGTTCGATGGTGGTACGAGGGCGGTACGAGGGCGGTACGAGGGAGGAGCGTGCTCGGTGCTGGTTGGAAGCGCGAATATGTGTACGCAGCTTTATACTCGAAACTTTACAGGATTAACTATAAATAAACATAAATTCACCTACTTCATGGAATAGTTTGCTAATTGGCGGACCAGATTTTTAAAGTCATAGTAAAGTAGTATTCTCAATTTTAGTAGGATCCCCAATCACACCCACCATCAAATTACCTTTGTGTATGAGATATTAAGCCGTTCTTGGACTCTTCACCCACTCTTTATAATACTTCACATGAAAAATATATGCATATACTTCTCATGAAGAATCACCACCAAGTAATTCTTCTAATCAGTGTGGTAAAGATTTTACGGAGCTTGACTGTCAACCCTATCATGGATAGGACTCTACAGTACGTGGCCTACGCGGATGATGTGGTTCTGGTAGCCAGGAATAAAAGATCGCTACAGGAAAGATTTGTCCAACTGAAAAATAAATCTGAGCAAACACGATTTGGAATTAATACAACCATATTTGGTGGAATATATGCACAATTGTCGAAGAAATAATGTCCAAGGGAATGAAATACAGTTTGTGGTTGGAGACAGTAGCTTTGAGAAAGTTTGAGAAATTTAGATATCTGGGAGCTGTGATAGCACACAAAAACGCAATCCAAGTGGATATTAAAGAAAAACTTCCATAATAGATGCTATTATGCAATGAAACAGCTCCTCATCTCCCGACTTATCTAAAAAAAAACTTGAAAGTAAAGTCTACAACTCAAATGGACGAAAACTTACTCATTGTCTGGGAAAGGAAGATATTCCGAAAAAATTAAAGACTTTCTGTAGTGATGGAAAATGGAGGATCCGCACTAACCAAGAGCTGCAAGAGCTGTACAACAACCCAGATATTGCAGCTGAAATAAAAGTGAGGCGTCTAAGTTGGTTGGGTCATGTGAAACGTATGGAAGATTCAAGAACTGGGAAGAAAATTTTCAGATAAATCCAGGAGAAAGAAGATTGAGAGGAAGGCCAAGCATGCATTGGATTGATGACGTCGATACTGATTTGAGGCAAATGGGCATCAGAAGATGGAGAAGAGCACAAAATCGAGACGAATGGAGAGTCATACTGCGGGAGGCCACGACCCTCAATAGGTTATAGAGCCAAGGCGTAAGTAAGTAAGTAATTCATCTAATACTTCTCATATGCTCATTAACATTCTAATTTTATGTTCAAGACATTCACAAAAAATCATTCAAGTTATCGTACTTTATTCTTATATGGATTTTATTGACAGAGAAATCCTTTCGAATTTTCTATTTCACGCCATAATTGAGGTCTAAAATGTGAGGACTGTGATTCAAGTCGAATATTTTGCATTTCTCTTTATATGTAGGTATGAATGTTTAGGCTTGGAATAGATTTTCATGAAATTTGACAGGAATGTTCCTTTTCGAATTGCATGTCGATGTATATGTAAGTTTTTTTCTTTTGAAATGTTGCATTCCAAGGATAATTGGAAAAGGAATTTCCTTTATACACTCTACTATTACTGTAAAAATCAGACTCATTATTCATATCAGCTTTCGAGTAGATTATTAATAACTCAAAAAGTAACATAGTATTTCTCTTGACCTTTCTCTACTTCCAACTCGGGCTGACCAGTTGGCATTATGTTTTGTAGGAAATAAGCTTTTGGTCTTTGGTGATAGTTGTTAACAATAGATTATTAGCATTGTTGATACGCCAACCCAATCAGCCGTTTCCACACCGATACCTCGCCGACACAAGACAGGACGGAATTTACTCTATCATTGGAAATTTTCAATTTCACTTTCACCTCCTGATTAGAGTTTGTAAAGTCTAAAATTAATAAAATGTCACCTTTGAGAAATAAAAATTAAATATTTTTATTACATTTATCATTCATATGATTTGTATATTATTCAATGTTAAATACTTATATAAATAATGTAATAATTTCAAAACTCGAGGATTAGTTGAATTTATTATCTTTTTCCAGCTACTTGATAGATTATTCTGTATTATTTCTGTATTTATTGATATGGATGATTTCTTATGAATGTTATCAGGTGAAGTTTTCCTCGAATTGAAATTTGGTCAGGGCGAAGTACATATTGGTTTCGGAATGAAAGTGACTACGCCGTTCAAATCGTATGGACTGGAGAAAGAAGTGGGTTAGTGCCGTACCATATATATATATATATATATATATATATATATATATATATTCATTCTATAGAGGGGTTAATATGGACAAATAAATTTCTAGTTTATTTTGTTGAAAATGGGAATGGGGATTTTATTATAGATCGTAACTGAAATTTCAGTTTCTTGAATCCGTTGATGTTGAGAGAGTGAGGTCAACCAACCAATAAATCCAGTTTATGCTAACTCGTATGAACAAATAACTCACTGCTTCGCTGTAAATTCGAGGAAAGAGAGAGAGAAGCTGTATTTAATTTTTGTAAAGAGATGTTACTATATTATCTGCGCTGTATGAATGATGTAGATGGCTGGCTTCTCAGGTTCACTGCAGCAGCGAATCTATTATGTACGGTATTTAATGTATTTGGTAAGCTGAAATGCAGTAGTTCAAGTAGTTTAGATTACAGTCTAGGTGATTGGAGAGATTGTTGTGAAGTCATGGGGGATGGGGGGGGGGGGTGTGGAGCCCACACCTGGAAGTCATCTGGAGAGAGAGAGGAATACTTCTACACAACATAAGAAATTAAGGTATAGGGTGAAATTCAAGTAGTTTAACTTCATTCATAGTTTCATTTGAAAGCTGATATTTTGTTGGCGTGTGTGGGATATTAGTTGATTTGAGTGAGCATGAAAGGATAGGTTAGTTGAGGGTTGGTGTAGGTCAGGTTCAACCACCCTAGTTCACCGGCCGTTCACTTGTACAAGGTTGATGGTTCAAAATTTGGGGTAGGGTTTGACGAAAAAGCTCTTATTTACATAACTCACCCCATACTACCTTTTGTTCCCTATTGGGACTTTTCATCACAAATATTGAGTGATTGATATGTGATAATAATCTATAGGCTGTGTCCAGATCACCGAGTGAATCTCAAGTTCTTCATCGAAAAACCCTGAAAAACCGAAGATTTTGAGCGTATGTTTATTTTAAAACTCTCAACATTTGTACATCTCATCTGAACTTGTTTGCCAAATATGAACATTCAACTTTTTACACCATAACTGATCATTTTGTGTATCAAATTCAAATATTTTTGTCAATCAGTTCTTGAAAAATCTAAGAAAACGCAGATTTGGAATTTTTAGTCTGTTCTTAGTACGCCTGAAGGCCGACTGAACATAACTGCCAATTTGAACATAGTCTATTTGGTCCAATAGAGTTTTAGTTGTGTTAATAGATGAATGAGTGAGTGAATGAATTGGTGACATTCCGCTTTTATATGTAGGCTAAATATCAGCATTGTTTCATGCAGAATTGCATATTTCTCAAACTAAGTAAAAAATAATAATTTTACAATACGAGAACAAGTATCAGATGAGGATTCCCTATCTTCAACCCGGTATGCATGCCAATAGGCCTACATAGTCTAGCATTCTGGAAGACCTATAGAGGGGGTTTAAAAGTAATGAACCTCAAGAAAAATAAATATAAATATGATATATGACCGTAAAACACCAACTATTCCCTGGTTCAACTATGTAAGAGCCCTTTCTTCTGAAACACGACAGTTTCCTGAAGAATTAGACGACAGACGACATGTCCTATGGATTCTAGTAACAGTATACAGATTACAGGCGAGATATAAAGTATGTAATACATATTACAGTATAAATCTAGGATAATAGGCATCTAGTAGATGTATTATAGTATAGGGTCGTTTGCACAGTGTAAGTTTAAGCTAAAGCTTAAACCAAATCTGGATTTTTTTTTGTTCAAACTAAAATTCCGTTTGCACAGTATCAGTTTAAACTCTGTATTGAGTTTAACTCTGGGAAAGTTTAAACCTCCAAAGCAAAAAGTTTAAACCAAATAATTTGGATTAATTGACATCTGTAAAGATTTGATGGGGAAACAGCTGACAGTAAATTATTTTTCGATGGTTGTTTTTAATGCTTCTGTAGACGATAAATTATTAATTTAGGTTATTAGGTTATTTAGTGAATTATTATTTGAATGTAAAAATAATTATAATGGAGGAATTGAAAGAAGTTTCAATGCAATTGATAAAGATGACTGCGAAGAAGTTTTAAAAATGAGAAAAATTGGGCAAAAACGAATGATTTAAATTTCTGTGATAATAGAGAATTTTCTTAACGGTTTTCTTGAGTAAAGCAACTGCCAATCCAGTATTTGATTAAATAAACCACTTGATAGAAAATAAGAAAATTTTTGACAGTGTCTCTGATTAGAAAACATGTTTTTAATAACACATAACTGAGATTTTTTGCTTTCGAGAGATTTCTAATATCGAGGGGACCTTAGTAGATTTAAGCGTAACAGCGTAACTTTAATTCGACAGAAATGGAATATTTTTTCTGGTAAATATATTATTTGAAGTTCTTAATTATCCCAAAAGTTCTTTTTCTTTGTAATATACCATAACATGATATAGGGCTATAAGTTGCCAAAGATGAGGGAATGAAATTGTTTATTTGTTGCAGGAAACTACATGAAGGAAAGTCCACCATTCTGTATAACAATACCTCAGATTGCTGGAATAAGATTCTGTCAAGTGGCATTCGATTTCATTTTCCGAACCAATTTCACTGGCAGTGCATCATTCAAACTGAAACATCACCTGGTTTGCCCACTCCCACTAGTCACCATTCAGTATCACTGTTTAAATTTCAATGGTAGGAAATTCTTATTACTAAAACAACACGTAAGTCTGGTGTTATCAATCCAAAAGAAATTTACACATCATATACAAGAAGAAATCCATCACCTAATAACAAAAATGGCAAAGGAAAAGATTCAAAAGGAAAAGGATCTAAAGTAGTAGATTGCAAAGGAAAACAAGCCAGCCCCTTCCACTAACCAGAACAAGGATAAGGAAAAAAAATATAAAATCAAGTACAGATAATTGTAATAGAAACAAAGCTAGTCCAGCCAACCACCCCCTTCTACAAGTTCAGCAATAACGCTTACAAAAAGCAATGAAGCAACGTCTTACAAAGTTCCCCAAAATAAGAAGACTTCAAAAATGTCATTTCAGTTTTGGATGTCAGGCAACTTTTTGTGGAGAATGCTCTTATTTATTTACAACCGCCATGAGAATGTTTTTATAAAGGTACATAAATAACATGTAAGGGTTTTTTTCAATACTTGAACAATATGTACGTAGATAATAGATAAGTTTTATTATAGGTATTAATTTATAATGATGTATTTCAGTCTATATTAAATAACTTATTATGGTTTAATTTCGTCCTATGTTCAAACAGTTATTATTGTAACTATTTGAAGATAATAAAACCTTTCGATTGATTTGAAAGTATTGTCCAATAAAAATACTATATTATTATGTTTGAATGCGTTTTATGCACCCTTTCAATATATAAAACTGATAAGACCGGGAAGTTAGGGTTACAGCATAATAGGTTTTCCGAGCTGGAATTTCAGAAAATACCTTCCCGGATGAGTTGAGTTCACATTTTTTGCATCAACAACGAAATATGAAAATTAACAATATATTTATACTTTAATTATTATATAAAAAATGATTTGGATTTAGTACTAGGGAATAGGGATAGCTATAATTGTTTGACGCATCATCACATTTTGTACTACTGATCAAATTGACATTTTGCTAAAAATACTGAGGTTATGGAAAAGGAGACGGGGCCGCGCTATCTCCACTATGAGAGGCTATACTTCAGTAAAGGCTCAAAAAGGTTATCATCTAACTCATACCATACTCCATTGTCCTCTGATTCCAACTTATTACCCCATAGGGCTTCTCGTTTCTGGAAAAGTGACTAGCTGGTACACTACTCCGTAAACAAGCCATAGTGCATTCTGGTGAGTCAGCACAGGTAGGGCTCCTTACACCAATAAAAACACTAGTAATATTGTAGATCAGCTGAAATCAACGAATTTTTGTTGTGGTAGGACCTACCTGTGCTGACGTCACACGAATGCACTACGGCTTTGTTTATGGAGGTACCTTTAATGGGCTGGAAGTGAGCATCAACTTATCTATTACTTTGTACCTTCATAATATGTTAGGCTAGTTGCATTTCCTACAATTATTGAATCTAAATCAATGATCTAGTTCTTGTAATTGTATTATTCCCAAAGGTTCATTTTTTGATGGAACTCAACTTATACTCACAAGCTGTGTACAGATTAAGTTGAGTTACATACAATTCGGTAATTATTATTGAACGTACGATTTTTTATGTCCTTTTAAATTCTATTAGATTGAACATATTGTGTATATAATTAGTCTCATCATGTAGACCTACACTGACAGTAGGGGTTCTCATGTCGAAAAAACAGGTTTCTGGGCAATTCGTGAAGATGGAAACAGACCCAAATATTCTGATTCTAAGTTACCTGAGGATATCCGAATCACTTGATGCGCATTGGGGGCAGCGTAATGACTGATTTTTAATGGCGGATCTAGTCCAGCATTTATTAAAATACGGTCATAGAATGTAACCATCGATGATAGAGACCTTGTAAACGCGAATCGAATCACAATGAACTATTCTACATAGTTATTCTACACATTTCCACCTAAAACATGGTTATAATAACTGACAAAATGTACTTTATCAAAAACATTTCATTTTTCAAGAGTATTTTTTTGACTAATCTTTCATCGATTTTACCAAACAAAATTTCTTCGAAATAGAATTTATTATCTATTCCCTTTATTCCAAGTTTTTATAATGTTTTGTCTGGAGTAATGATTTTTTATGATGACATATTCTACATTCTAGCCACTGAGCCAAGTACTAACATCAGAGAGACAACTGATACAAGTTACATAATCTTTTCTCTATGCTAACATTAAAACTGATCTATAAAATAAATTTTTCACGACTAATTTTTGATGAAGACTTGAAAATGGTCTCATCTATTCCTTACAACTAGCCAAATAAGAATATTGATGATGAAAACAACAAAAATATTTTTCATAAATTGTAAAAACTAATTACAAGAACACTCTTGGGACTATTCATATACTCATGAACGCTTTCTGTTATCAAAGCTTAATGACACTATATAATGGTTTTAGAGGTTGTTAAATCACTCTTTTATTGTACAGATTAAATAAGCAAAGTCTGGCCGTTTATTTAATAACTTAATTGCATCCAATGCAATTCTGATTTTGACACATAAAATGAGCTTTACTTGGCAAACTTTATTATGATGATTAAATTAGAAGAGCAAACCAGATACCAATTATCGGTCTTTCAGACTGATTTCTGTGTGGACTATCTGATGAAGTGATGAATAGGCTACACGTAGCTTTGAATGGGAGATTTAGGCTATGTGAATATTATTCCAATGTAGGTACTTCATAGCCGCCTACATTGCAATAAAGTAGGTACTGCATCAAGTGAATAGGCCACAAAATGATTGAATTAATTTTATCAATTCTAATTAAATTTTAATTTAATGAAGGCCTTCCGAGTTTAGCATTTCTTGAGAACATAAAAACCTTTGATAAAATTAATTCAATACTACTAACTACTAATTTGATACTGATAAGTGGTATTTTAATATCATCAAATGCTTTACTGACTCTGTCAGGATGTCCTGGTAAGTATGAACCGAGCTTCTCATAGTCTTCGTCAATATTAAAGAATTATTGATCCTTCTCACCCATTTACAATGATTTTGTAGCACTACTCTTATTGAGAGGCTGATTCTCCTATAAACAAAACCACAGTGACAAAACAACCACAAGTTTTTCCATTCCTGAGGTTTTTGGTATGAATTGATATCAGCTATAAATAAAAATATAAATCTAAGTACCCTTTTCAAATTATTTCGTCACATGTTTCGGCTATTAATGCCATTTTCAAGTCATTAACTAATGCCGAAACATGTCGTGACGAAATAATTTGAAAATCTGGTGTGGCGCACTCACACAACTTCCCTTGCCGTTATGAAAATTGATCACCTGACGCTAGTGTAAACGCGCATCTCAAGTCAAAGATCTGAGCCAGCTGGTGACAGTTCAATAACGCTGGATACACACCAGATCTACTATCTCTTCATAGTGAATGATTTAACAGAATCAACTTTGTCTAAGGGAGAAAGTACTGATGATTGGACTTACATGTCCATCTTATGCACAATTCGGCTACAAAACTGAAGGCAATAGTGATGCCTATATGGCAGGTGAGGTCTTGTTCTCAAATGTATGATTCATCAACAGAGGGAAAGTAACTCATCACAATGAATCTTGCCAGTTGACAAAATTACTATTGGTTATTATCATGGTTGTACTCACACATTGACAGAATGGATGTTCAACAGGCTGACTGCATGAACAGTGGGAGGATTTGCCAACAGTTTGCAATTGAATAAATTACATTTTCTCAAATTTCAAACTTATTTTCAATTTTAGGTGAAAATGTTACTGGACATTAATTGAAGAGATTTCCATGCTCAATCTTTTCCACTCGAAATTTTTCGTTTAAATTATATCTGAGATCTGATAATTGGAAATCTAAAATCAAACTTTGCATAGATGGGGCGGAGCTCCTGAAATTTTTACAGATATGGGACATGTGGCAGTTGATAGAGCTTATCAATGACTATTTTAGGTCATAAATTTGATCAAAATCGTTGGAGCCATTTTCGAGAAAATCGCGAAAAACCCTGTTTTCGACAACATTTTCGTCATTTTAGCCGCCATCTTGAATCGCATATGATCGAAATTGTTCGTGTCGGATCCTTATAGTGTAAGGACCTTAAGTTCCAAATTTCAAGTCATTCCGTTAATTGGGAGATGAGATATCGTGTACACAGACGCACATACACTCATACACACACACACACACACATACAGACCAATACCCAAAAACCACTTTTTTGGACTTAGGGGACCTTAAAACGTATAAAAATTTACAAATTGGGGTACCTTAATTTTTTTCGGAAAGCAATACTTTCCTTACCTATAGTAATAGGGCAAGGAAAGTAAAAAGGGTACTCAGATTTATATTCAGAAGTAGCCCTAAAGAAAATAAGACAATGATATCAGTTAATATATTTCCATTTTTATATACCGACCAAAGAAGTATTTTCAAAAATTATTTAAAGTACAAGATGGGAAACAAAAGAAAATATATTGCTTCAGTCAAATGATTGAATAAACACAGTTTTATTCGTGTCACATCCACATATTATTAACAAAAAAATCTGGTGTGGCGCACTTACACAACTTTCCTTGCCGTTATGAAAATTTATCACCTGACGCTAGTGTTAGCGCGCATTTCAAGTCTATTATTCTAAGATCTAAGTCAGCTGGTGACAGTACAATAACGCTGGAGACACACGAAGTCTGCTATCTCTTCATAGTGAATGATTCAATAGAATCAACAGTTTGCAATTGAAATAATAACATTTTCTCGAATTTCGAGATTATTTAAAATTTTAGGTGAAAATGTTACTGAACATTAATTGTAGAGATTTTCATGCTTAATCTTTTCTACTTGGAATTTTTTGTTTAAATTGTATCTGAAGCCTGATAATTGGGAATCTAGAATCAAACTTTGCATAGATGGGGCGGAGCTCCTAGAATTTTTACAGATATGGCACTTGTGGCAGTTGATAGAGCTCATCAATGACTATTTTAGGTATGAATTTAATCAAAATCGTTGGAGCCGTTTTTGAGAAAATCGCGAAAAACCCTGTTTTTGACAACATTTTCGCAATTTTATCCGCTATCTTGTATTGCATTAGATCGAAATTGTTCGTGTCGGATCCTTATATTGTAAGGACCTTAAGTTTAAAATTTCAAGTCAATCGGTTGATTAGGAATGGAGTTATCGTGTTCACAGACATTCATACACACACACATACAGACCAATACCCAAAAACCACTTTTTTGGACTTAGGGGACCTTGAAACGTATAGAAATTTAGAAATTGGGGTACCTTAATTTTTTTCGGAAAGCAATACTTTCCTTACCTATGGTAATAGGGGCAAGGAAACTAAAAGCAAAAGCATTTATACACGACTGCAGTTTCGTGTTGAAACCAACATGTGAACACATTACTCAACACACTACAGACTACAGCTGCCTGAAGATGTGTTGGTTTAAACCAAAGACTTAAAGATGCATGGACTCACATGCAGCGCTAGTGTCGTACTTGGAATTGAAATCCGCCATTGAGGGGGCAACCCATAAGATTATTACATACCAATGCCTTTGTGATCTATAGTATTACAATATATAAAAATATAATATCTCGTGCTAAAATACCCCAATGGCGGCCTTTAATTTCAAGTAAGAGCTATCATTGGGAAGGCATAGGCATTGTGGGTCTATATCTCTTTAAGGTCTTTGGTTTCAACCTTAGACCAGATATAATCTGGTATAATCTTAGATATAATCTTAGAATAAGATATAATCTTAGAATAAGATATAATCTTAGTATAAGATATAATCTTAGAATATAATCTGGTCTAAGGCCGCGGCTCCACTGGCCGTAGTTGATCGCGCCGTAATTTTCGCGCACTACACGCGACAGTTGGGTGACTCCACGGGCAACAGAGAACGAACTGCAATCCGTCGCGCCGCTGTGGCTTCACTAGCAGTAGAAGTAGCAATAGCAGTAGACCGATGTACGATCATGCCGCAAGTTAACATTCGTAATGTTGTACTCAGTGTACTTTTAGTTTATAGACGACGCCGGTTACAGAAGAGAAAATACTGGATTCATCCAATACTAAGCAACAGGAAGTCTGAAGGCATGTTCCATACGTTGCATAGCAAGTTAAAAAAGTATTCAGACAAGTTTTTTGAATTTTATCGCATGTCTCAAAAATCCTTTGAATACTTACTACAAGCAGTATCACCAATTTTGAAAAAACAAAATACCAACCTACGAGAAGCAATAGGAGAAGAGGAAAGGCTCTCAGTGACATTAAGGTAACTTTAGTTCACTAAATCATTACTAACTCATCCTTAACTAGCTTTTATTAATATTATTAATGTTGTCTTATTACATTGACAGTAATTTATTGAGGGGTAAAAATACCTAAATGTGCCCTTTATGGTCAAACATGAGCTAGTTTTCCTTGTCACCTTGTTAAAAATGTTTGTTAATTTGACGCTTTTTTATTTTTAAACAATTTTATAAACATATAACTCGTTGCAATTTTATAAAACAACTACTAGTTTTCCTCGTCAACATGTAACAAACTTTTATTCATTTAATGCGTTTTTATTTGTAATTATTTTATAATCAACTATAAACGTTATGTTATACCAACATGAAAAATTTACATGTACTTAAATGTATAAACTAGGTATGCAAATAATTATCAAGTAGGTGTGCAAAATAAAGACAAATCATTTTTCAAATAATGTATTTAGAAATTTATAAACTCTGTACAAAAGTGAGTACATTTCTCATGCTTTTGTTACAATTTAAAAAGGTTCAAAACAGATTCATCGGTATTGTCGTCCCAAGATTATGGTTGACTATGCAAACTTGCTGGACTATGCAAATCGTTGCTTTGACCTGGTCCCGGTGAGAAAGTATCCTTCAGCCCATCGCACTGATTGTGGAACTGCTGTGAAGACGTAGCCCTTGCTAAGTTTAGTTGTTGAGCATTGCTGCAATTCGACTCCATTTTGCTTTTTGAATAACATTCTTGCAGACATTGCATGACTTGTATTCTAAATTGTAGAGATGCATTTTCGCTTAGTTGTCTCATTTTTGGCAGGAGAGATAAGAGGAACAACTTGTTGTCATCATTATCATCAGAAGGTCCAGGAGGTGGGTTAGGTGTAGACTGTTCTTTCAGAATTTCTAACAGTTGCGTTTCAAAATTTCCCTTCTTTGGTTTACCTGCAGGTTTTTTGATAGGTGGAGGTCCAAGGTCGTCAGGCTGTTGATCGTCTTCTTCTTCTGCATTTACATCTCCTACTTCTTCAGGTGCCATATTTCCTGAGGTTTGTCTGTTCTCCATCACAGGTCGGAGGAATGCCATCTGTTGTTGATAGGGATAAGGTCGTCTTTTACTCGCTCCACTTCCACTTTTAACAATCTGTGTCCTCAGAGATCTTAAGTAGGCATCCCTCAAAGCTTTCCATTTTTTCTGTATGTCTCTACCTACAAACAAGAAAAAATTATTTTTAAAATCTTTAAAGTCTTAAATCTCTTAAAGTCTGTCAACAATTTTTTTTTTCAGGTACTTAGCAGCAGGATGCTCTATGCGGTCGCTCCATTTCCAATATCGTCTGGGTAGAAAGACCATCCGTACAATAGTAAAAGAAACGTGTGAAACCCTGTGGTACACCCTTCAAGCTGAGTACATGAAAAAACCAAGTGAAGAAGACTGGATCAATACAGCTGAAAAATTTGAGAGGAAAACTAATTTCCCAAACTGTCTCGGGGCCATCGATGGAAAACACATCTGCATAGTGAAACCTGAGTTTAGTAGCAGCAATTACTTCAATTACAAACATTTTTCCTCCGTTGTGCTGATGGCAGTGGCTGACGCCGATTACTGTTTTAATTACATAGATATTGGTTCATATGGGAGTTTGAATGACTCGATTATATACTAAAGTCTACAACGTTTGGGCAGGACTTGTCCTCTAAAAAACTGATTATACCTGAACCAAGGCCAATTACAAATACTTCAAGCAGAATACCGTACCCTTTCGTTTTTGTTGCTGACGAGGCCTTTGCTCTAAGCAATAATCTCCTGAGACCATTTCCTCTCAAAGGACTTACACCTGAGAGACGCCTACCGTCTTCGAGAGCAAGGAGATATGTAGAGTGAGCTTTTGGCATATTGGCAAACAAATGGAGGATTTTACATCGGCCACTTGATGTTAATATAGAACTTGCCGACAGCATTATAAAAACCGGCTGTATATTACATAACTATGTGAGAAAAAATGATGGATTCAATTTTGAGGACACATTGTCATGTGACATGGAAAGCATCACACCTCGAGGAGTAAGAAGAACAATCAATGGATTAAATGTAAGAAATATGTTCTTGTACCACTTCAATTCTGCAGAAGGATCTATCCCATGGCAAACCAAGTACATGTAGAAATAGTTAACATGGTAAAAGAAGCATGAAGTTGAAGAATGTATACGTATGCTCAAGAGACTAATTAGATTTATATGCCATGATTATTATGAATATAGTAGGTAAACAACATGTGGTATTATTCTTATTGTGAACTGTAAATAAATAAAATTTTACTCACCTATTTCATTCACTTTGTCTTCATCAAATTCCAACAATTTCTCTTCACCAACAACCCCTGCAACTACTTTTTTCCATGCATCAATTCTAGCATTTCTGTTCTTGTAATTCTCATCACCTTTACTATATAAAATTGGGTATTTCTCTACTTCTAATATGATTACCTCACAATCAAGTTCAACCTCCATTGTTCACAAACAAAAGAATTCACTACACTTAAAACTGTTCACTAAGAAGACTAGCGTCACTTGCTACTTGGTCGGTAGTTGGAACTGGACTGAGTCGCAACCAACGCTGCAGTCTACAGCTAGTGGCGGCAAAATGTAGCAGTAGAATAGGACCGGTTCCATTTGGGCGCGACACTACGTTCTGTGGCGTGCCGTCAAATGTTACACGCTGCAGACTGTCGCTAGTGAAGCCACCTCCATTTGTCTCCTGCCTTCTCATTTCTTTGACTTACTAACCGCAATTTGTAGCGCGATCAGCTACGGCCAATGGAGCCGCGGCCTAAGGTTTCAACACGAAACTGCAGTCATGTGATGTATGAATGTCTAATAAATGTGGATGTGACAAGAATAAAACTTTTTTCAATTATTGAAAAATTCGACAATATAAATCTCTCATTCAACAAATTTTATCAGTCATGATTCACACACACACTTATGAGATTTTTAAAAGTCGTTTAGATCACTATCATTTGACTCAATCAATATAGCAATACTAAACTTTTGTAATACTCTTCAGTCTTCATAATATGAAAATGGATAATATGCATAATATGGATATATTATGATCCAGTAGTATCTATCGCCAATTTAGAAGAATAAGGGTGAAAAGAAGTAATGATACAATAATATTAGCATAAGTTCTTATAACAGAATATATTATTGAACAGCAATACAATTTAAGAATTAGTTTTTATTAAGACTAATTTAAATCAAAATCTTGTAAAGAATATAAAAATTCAAGATTCTAGGCCTACCATCCATTTTATATTTAATTACAGTATTTTGGTTCTGTCTGAATTTAGAGTAAAAGAGTAACAGCCCCATTTTTCAAAATCATAATTCTTTCATTCTCTGAATTTTCAAGTAACTCTTCGAACATATTTCGTTCAGTTTCAAGGCTGTTACTTGAAATAACCGAATTACAGTGCTTTTAGCATGTAACATGGACGGTTCTCAAAAGTTGAAGCCACTTGTCATTGGCAAGTCTGCAAAACCGCGTTGTTTCAAGGGAATAAAATCCCTTCCCACTATTTACTGGTCGAATAGAAAAGCATGGATGACGACAGAGTTATTCATTGAATGGCTGATTTCTATTAACGATGGAATAAAATCACAAAATTCTACTGTTTCTTGACAATAATTGTACTGTACATAACAACCCACCTCAATTGAATCATGTGAGGCTGATTTTTTCTACCAGACATCAAAACTACAACCATTGGATCAAGGCATCATTCAAGATTTTAAAATTCTGTATCGCAGGGAAATTGTTTCGATGACAATGGAAAGCACTGAGAAAAGGAGAGAAAGTGAATATTACAGTTTTAACTGCAATTCTTACAATTCATAAGGCTTGGCAAAATGTGAGCCCCATCACCATTAAAAACTGTTTCAGAAAGTGTTGATTCAGGTTAATTGAAAGTGATGCACCAATTGTTGAAAATTCTGACTCTAGATGGGAAATTTTACCAGACTGTGAGCAGTTAACCTTTCAAGATTATGTTCGAGTAGATGATGATATTGATGTCTTATGTTGCGCTAACCGATGCAGAAATCATGAACTTTCAATCCCAAGATGACGATTGTGATGCAGAAAGAGAAGAACAGGAGGAACAATCATCAGCTCCGGTGACACTAATCCAGACGAGGTCAGCTCTCTGTACCCTACGCTTTCACAATGAACACAAGTGATACCCTCTTCTCAGCTATGACAATAATAGAACATTCATTGGACAAAGATAAATGCGAGTTATTAAATCAAAAGTAAATTACAGACGTTTTGCAATAATTTGAAAATGTCCTTGAAAATAAACATGAGCACATTTTTAATAAATTTGAAAACTAGGAACTTGATCTTCTGTTAATTTGTGTAATGTACACTGATAGCATTCTGTATGCTAAATAAAATTTTGCAGGTGAAGATTCAATCAACTCTTGTTTATTTGAATTTTTCCCAGCATCCCTCTTGTTTATTTGAACTCTCATTAAATTGAACTTTTTTGAGGTCCCTTTAAAATTATCGAGAGTCGACTGTACATAGAATGGAGTGTGAAACACTCAAAAGCTATACTCAAATCTACCATGACAGACCCTATAGTAAGCTTTTGTTCGAAACCATCCAGTACCAAATCAACAACCTTCTTAACTGTATCTATTGTGGAGTGATTGGGCCGAAAGCAAAAAAAAAAACATATTTCGGCTGAAATCATCAGAAGAGGGTTATTTTCTATGAGAATCACCCGTTAGATACACTTAATTCCATTATTTCCGGGTGGGGGGGCACCCATAAGGATACGTCAAGGATCAAAACTGTTAAAGGAATTAAGTGTATCTAACGGGTGATTCTCATAGAAAATAACCCTCTTCTGATGATTTCAGCCGAAATATGGGTTTTTTCTGTTAGGAAGGCCTTGAAAAGGTATTATAATAAAAAATTGTATTTTTACTGAATGATTTGTTTTCTACTTTTGGGTGTCCCCCCTCCTCCTCTACTAAATTTGAAAATTTCTAAGTAATCCTGTTCAGAATTAATTGCTCTTTCACGTGATGTGTGGTTTTTCATCAATACTAGTGAAATATCCAAGTTGTATAGGGTGAAAGTGGTGAGTTAGCATAATTCTGAAAAACCCTTAAAAAATACCCCTTTTTGAAAATTCGTAGGTCCGGAACGAAACACGGTAGAGTCCTCCTGCACGACTACTCAATTTATTGGAAATTCTATTTTCTTCAATTTTGTCAAGAATGATTTTTCTTGAGAAACTCAAGGTTTTAGAGATTGAATGAGAAATTCGAAAAAAGTCCGAAATTTTGGGGGTTTTGGGGGTGAAGCCGCCCTCTGGCGTGTCAGCAAATTTCGGATTCGAATTCAGCGCCCCAAAATTCATATAGAACCGTCGAGAAAAATTCTTTCTATAATATCCATCGAAAAAAGTCTATATAATAATTATGTAATTGAGTGTAAGAGAGGGCCGACTATGCCCTAACTTCGCTCTCTAGGAAAAATAAAGGTAGTCATTCTATTCTATATATATTGCACAGTACATCAAGGCTAATTTTCCTGAATTACCAGAACATGAAATTTTATTTCTATTGCATGAAGCAGTTGTCAGATAAAGTTTACTTCAATCAAATAATTTAATAATTGAGCAAGGTAAATAGAAAAATGAAAAAGATAAAATACATAAAACTTTACAGAGATCTACCTCCTAAGAATAAACTGTTTTCAAGAAGTACTCACTTTCTCTCTTCCTCATATTATGGGGGAAATTATAATATTCAATTCAAAATTAGTTGAAAAGGAATAATAATAGAAGAAATTCACATGCAAGAAAAATAACAAAGAAATACATAAGCTATACAGCAAGCAATATCTACGTTAGATATTGAGATATCAGACTGATAAGACGTCAGATATCAGACGTTAGATATCAGACTGATAAATTCAAACTATTTATCAAATGACTTGATAATTTTGTTATTTTATTGCGGATGATGTCCACATGAGCTTTCAGCTTGTGCGTGGGTAATGTTAATTTCGAGGGTGATTTGATCAGATAATCAAACGACTATGCCTACCATCGGGATTTGAACCCGCGGTAACACTAGCCGACTGAAGGGTACAATGCCTTAGTTGTCTCAGCAGGAAATCAGCGTTTATTGGTGAACTTCAGCAGCAGAACAAACTTTACCTATTACCAAACACAATTACATGAATTTGAATAAGTGCATGTGAAGTCTCAAAATTTCAGCTGGCATTTGTTTCTGCTTTATGCGTTCTGATATGTAATTTCAAATTACATGAACGCGCACATTTATAGTCACAATACTCGCAGCTAAAAGGTCTTTCTCCAGTATGTGTTCTGATATGTCTCTTCAAAGTACTTGATAGAGCACATTTATAGTCACAATACTCGCAGCTAAAAGGTGTTTCGCCTGTATGTGTTCTGATATGTCTCTTCAAATGACTGGAATGAGCACATTTATAGTCACAAAACTTGCAGCTGAAAGGTGTTTCTCCTGTATGTGTTCTGATGTGTAATTTCAAGTTACTTGATTGAGCACATTTATAGTCACAATACTCACAACTAAAAGGTGTTTCGCCAGTATGTTTTCTGATATGTAATTTCAAATTACTTGATTGAGCACATTTATAGTCACAATACTCGCAGCTAAAAGGTGTTTCTCCTGTATGTTTACTGATAATATGTGATTTCAAAGTACTTGATTGAGCACATTTATAGCCACAATACTCGCAGCTAAAAGGTGTTTCTCCAGTATGTGTTCTGATATGTGATTTCAAATTACTTGATTGAGCACATTTATAGTCACAATACTCGCAGCTGAAAAGAGTTTCTCCAGTGTGTTTTTTAATGTGCCTCCTGAAAGTTTGAAACCCGGGGGCTTTGTAGTTGCAGTCAGCACAGCTGTAGAGCTTCATCTTTTTCCCAGCCGCAGATTGCTCAGTACATCTTTCTAGTGGAGAGATTGAAACATTTGATTGATTCATTCCGCCCACTTCTGTTGCATTGACAGTTCCAGATGTGCTGCAGTTTGAAGGCCACATCTCCGGTTCATACTCCACTGAACTTCCTTCTGCCTCTTGCTCAACTGCAGACAATAATAATGCGAATTGGATTAAAGGATTAAAGGATAAAAGGATTAAAGCAGAATAGAGAAAATAAAGCAATGATAAAAATCTGGTGAGGTACACTCACACTATGTTTCTTGCCTTACCTTAATTATATGGTCCGGGCGCAAATGTGCTAGAAAAGGCACTCCCTGGTCATTTTCGGGTAACAACCGTGGAAGATGTCTCAATTTCTTCGTTACAACTAGTATAATAATGAGAAACACAATGATGATAAGTTGATATCACAGGTAAACACCTCAAAATCTTTTTAAATTTCTTCCTGTTATAACTTTTTCGTGTTTTTTTTTTACTATAGATTCAATTTTTACCTGTATCTCTTGCACAAAAAAGTTAGGCTATAACAGGAAAAATTCAAGAAAATGAAGAAAAACAGGGTTTGTAAGGTTAAGAAGGTTATAACAAATTAAATATGCGTTTTGGAGGAAACCATTATATAACAATTATTTTAGAGGAAGATTTTCCGAATATTTTGGTGCAAAGAACAGTGAAAATCATGAACGGTTATCAAACTACAAGCAATATAACAAAGCCCTGAACATTTTGGCGGTCATTTTGATTGTGAGGTGTTTGCCTGTGATATCGACTTATCATCATTGTGTTCCTCATTATATGCTGGTATATAATGAAATTAGAAATTAGAAATTAGCATATAATGAAATTAGAAATTCTCTAATTTCTCAAGAAATTGAGACATCTTCCATGGTTGTTACCCGAAAATGACTAGGGAGTGCCTTCTCTAGCACATTTGCGCCAGAAAAAATGAAATTTATGAAAACATCTGAATCAGTAGCGTATTCTCAATGCTAGCTAGGTTAGCTGCAAAGCCCAACTAGTTTCAAGAAATAATTATCACTATCCATATATTATTCAGAGAGGTAGAAAGTTTCGTAAAAACAGTAGTGGCTTCATGTTTTAACTCAAAATTGGAGTGTGTGATGCGGCACGATGAGGCCTTATACGCAAAGCTAGCGCAAAGCTGAGCACTAGACTATCGGCCTATAATAACAATGTTATTCTGAAAGGAGGAGGGGTGGCGGGTGAGTAGTTCGTTTTGCATTGCAGTGAATCGGACAGCTTCGCTCTTGGGAGCGCATACATTCGTCCGAATATTGGCGATAACAGCCGACTGAAGCCGATGCGAGTTGAGTGCTGGCTTGAAATGTTATTTTTTGAGGTTATATTTTGTTTTTGCCAGTTTTGGTTCGATCTGTTGAAGCTATTGCTTTTAGTAAAAGCCTTTTACAAGTTTGTTTAATTTTTCAGTAGCAGGTAACCCGTGCTTTGCAAGAGTAAAGTTTGTGCTGTTTGAAGCACAAATAGGGTGAATTTAGTTTTATAGTTCCATGCTGATATTGAAAGTATTAACTACTGTATTAATAATTTACAAAGTTTTTTACTTTTGAAAGGTGATTTTAAAATTACTGTGCGGTTGGATTTGCCAGGAGAGCTAGCCCTAGGTAAGTTTTGAGGCTACGCCACTCATCTGAATATTTTTTACAAGAAAGTATAATTTGACAGGAGGTTTCATTATGGATCCTACTATATGAAATGAAAAATTACTCTTTCGCTTCAACATTTTTGTCCCTTATATGAATCCAAACTCATTTTTTTAAATGAGAAGGTTTTAATATAAGATTTCGATACAGAGTTCCAAGAGAAAATGAATGGCGAAAAACGCACATTGATATCTCAACCCGTATCAGTTTGTTGATGTAAAAGTTGTAAATTATGTTCTACATAATGGTATATTAACTAGCTGAAATCAAGGTACCTAGAGTACATATATGTATTATTCTAGGTACATTGGCTGATATCATGTGTGTCAGCGCATGAAGGTCTGTCTGTGTGATAGCTTCCGAATACCCTTAGCCCAGTCAATGAAGGTCCAAAAAAGCAGCTTCGATCCGAAAATTAAATAAAAGCTGAATTTCCCACCATCGATAGAACTCTCCCAGATGGTCATTTTTAGTATGATCCCCAATCACACCCACCTTCAAATTACCTTTGTGTATGAGATATTAAGCCGTTCTCGGACTTCTCACCCACCCTGAATGACTTTAACTTTAGGTAATTGACCGAACGTAGTGTTATGTAAAATTCTACAACCAGTATAAATGAAATGGACATGGGTTTCATGCTGCATCATTAGAAAAGCATGATCACAATGAAATTACTACCGTAATTATTTATATTCTCAAGTTATAATGTACTATTAGACACAAATTAAGAGTGAAACGAATTTGTAGGTATTTTGTTTGGAATTGGGAAAGCAAAAGTCTGCCGGATTCAAATTGAGGAGGATCTAATCGATTGAAAAAATCAATATGATACTGTGAGTGTTTCAAGTATTATGTCTTCTTCAGTTATCTGTACTAAAATAAAGGAAATAACTGGCTTATACTCGTACGGAATAGGAAAATTATGTTTGACGCATCATCACGTCTGAACTACTCAAATGACTAACTTGAAATTTTGCATATAGCATAGAAATATTTAGGTGTTTCCGTGGATCAACATATTAAATGGGACATTCACATTCAGAATCTATGCTTCAAACTGAAATATTTAATAACAATTTTTTTACAGAATTAACCAATTAAAAGACTTGAATATTTTGAGAACGATTTACTACACGCTTATGCTCATTCACTTTTCCATTATAATATAATGGAAGAGCATATATATGAGGAGCAGAGCAGCGTATCACACTCATTTAAAAAAAAACTTTATAATACAAAAGCATATTATTAGAGCTGCGCTTAGAAGACCCAGACTCTATCCCAGCAGATTATATTTGAAGAGATGGATCTACCAACGTTACGTCAAACTTATGTGACAGATTTAATTCGTTTTATTAATAAAAATACACACCAATTTACCCGTCGCACAATCCCTTATAATATACGGCCAACTAGTAGTAAATGCTTTCAGTATTAACTTTACTTCATTAACATCTAGTAAACACCAATTTGAATTTCGGAGTAATTAACTAATAAATAAAATTCCGGAAGACTTTATTAAGGATAAAATAACAAAAACCAAATTGAGATTAATAAGATCGTGGGTAAAACAGAACTATTATTTTAAAATTGAAAATCGAGTTGGCTAAATCAACAATTTTTGGCAAAAAACACGGGAGTGACCTGATCAAAAACTTTCAGCTATGAGCGGGTTTGAGCCAAAATATGGAGATAAAAAGAGATAATAATTCATTCATAATACAATCATTATAATTAGTGTTATCAGATGCATAAAATTGAATGAAAAAATAAAATTAATCTCACCATATTCTTCCTCTTTGATGAATATTAGATTGTAGCCAGGGATTAGATGTTGTTGGCTGGAATCATCATTGGCTGAAGAGCTTGCAGTGCTGCACTCTGGTGCTGGTTCTTGGCTGCTATCAACTGCAACTGTAGCCATCTGCAATATTGACATTGGTAACTATAAGAAGAGATCAATTGTTGTTATACTTGAGATAATATAATATATTTATTCAACACATCATTTTAAAAGAAAACAAACAGTTGAATATCGTCATAAAAACATGTAATAAATACAGAGGAAGCAGGTACTGTACACTACAGCATTGTCTTAAAAATAGTGCAGGTAATAGGATAATTTATGAATAAAAATATGCCTCCATCTTGTATCACAGAAATCAGTTATACTATTATAAGCTTTTGAAGCAAGAAAATTTTCTAATTTTTTCTTTTTTTTCAATTTTTGTATTAGCTACGGACTGCAGCTCGATTGGTAGGTTATTATAAAGCTTTGCACCAATGTAAGAAGGCATTTTCTCATATGGTCGGAGTCTAAGCTGTTTTAGAGCTAATTTTTTTCCAACTCACGTATCGTGATCGTGGAAGTCGGCGTTTGTGGCAAATTCTGAGATGTGGTTGTACTGTAAGCGAGTGATTATTAATAGCTTATACCACAGAATACAGCATTATTGTATTCTGTGCTTGGACATATAAATTAGAGTTAGAATATCCAAATAAACAAAATGCCTCTCTACATGACTCATTGAACTTGAGCCCCGCCAAATCACAAATTGCTCTTTGGTAATTTGAAATTTTTATTAGTGAATCAGCAGTGCTCCCCCACAGCTCTGTCCCATAAGCTACATGGGCGATAAAACATAGCAAAGTATATCATTCTAGAGACATGTATTGGTAGAAGTGTTACTGAATTTCTTGATACAAAAAGATCTCTACTCACTCTAATAAAAATAATAATAATATCGAGTGACCTGGCTAGCTCAGGTCTGGTGTCAGAGTTTTCAGGCCGCAACTGATCAATTTCAGGGCCTCTGACATGACCTAACGACTGCTTTTTAGGCTGCCGGGACCGACGGCTTAACGTGTCCATCTCTATTAACTATTGCATTAACATGCTCATCACACACAAGCTTAGAGTCCAACTGAAGGCCAAGTAATTTGACAGAATCAGTTTTAATAGCACAATCATTTTCAATGAACAATTGTAGATCAAATGCATTGTTTCTTGAACTAAAATGTACCATTTTACTTTTCTTCGCATCAACGGTTGGGGATAGTGAATTGAAATACTGAACAACTCTATTACACACAATATTATAACAATCATTTTCAAGATTGCCTAGGTTTTTGTCTACGAATATAGTCATCTATACATAGCTTTGCCTATCGGCGAAGGGCCACTTGACTACAATACTACCTAAACTTCGAACATTTTTTAAAACTTTCCAGGATTGCTCCAAAAAGACGTTTAATCCTACAAAACTGATAATTACGCATATTTTTGTCCTTTGAACTTTTAATGTGAATCTACTCATTCAGAAGATAAATAGAATTTAATTAGAATCAGACTTGATATGTAAATAGTGTTCCTTTCCGTTTCCAACTCAGTTTCTCACAAACTAATAATCAGGATGAAACTTTGATAATATCAGGAGAATTGTTTGAGGATGCCAAAGATCTCTTGTAAACGAGGTACCGAAATCTACATATTCAAATTTTCATGACATGAAAATGTTACTGATCTAGAAAAACAATTGTTTTTAATAATTTGCGTAAAAATATTGCGCATAAAATGAAGACAATTAGTTGGATTTATTTTTAAAGAATCATGAGACTAGGTATTTTCGCTTAAATCCTGTAGAGCGTTAAACATAGGCACCCATTTAGCATATGCTAAGCAGTTGAATATGCGCTTGCTAGAAACAATAGACTGCCAACCGACATGAGACCAAGTAGAGCACTCTATCTCATATAGATTTCCAGGTACATCTGATAACAATACTCCTTGTATTTTGTAAGCACCCCATTTCTAGCTTCAACCATCATCACTAACTAAATTTATTGTCCTCAGATTGAAATTTCTCACAATGTTATAAGTGCATGCTCTATGAGAATCACCCATTAGACGCATTTTATTCTATTATTTGCTGTGGACACTCAAAGGATCTAAATTTCAAACATTCAGGCCCGGTTGTTCAAAAGCCGGTTAAATTTTAACCGTGATATAATCAAATCAAATCAATTTATTTTTCCACATTGCATTACAAAAAAAATGTAAAATTCATAAATTCAATTATAAATAGAATACATCAATTGAAATAAAAAAATGATACATTATTACATTAATGCTAGTACATTGATGGCGTGGAATTCCCCCAAGAAGACTATACGTCTGTGAATGGGGGAGAGTTCTTGCATGAAAATAGAGTAACATGTATCTTTATCCGTGCTATGAACTATTAACTTCATGTTCTATACAACCTATATAAGTAAATGTAACTGCTGTTTATAGTTTATTCATAAAAATACGTGATCAATAGCAGAGCAGAGTTGATTATAAATTACAAGTGGGAGAGCAAGGGAACCTAAGACCAGCAATGAAGCGAAAACATTATATTTTAATTAAATTGAGCTGGTAAGTTATACTACATGTACGGTGAATGGAGCATTTCCTCAGTTCCAATCCAGCCTATGCCAAAAAGCCACCCGACCAACCTACTTTTATACACCACGTCGCTGCAATTCTCAGCCTTCCTGATGACGTCCGGCAAATTCCTATAGATAATTTGAGCTAGGTAGTATGGTGATTTGAGTTCTATTCCATGCATTAATCTAGGTGTTGAATACCCATGGTTGTTCCTGAGTCGTGTTTGATAATTGTGTTGTATATTAGCAAATAGGTTTATTTTATTTTTCCTTATATATGTGAGAATTGTTTTTATAAATAACTGTCTTAGATTGAGCACAGGGAAGTCCGAGAATAGCAGCAACGTGGGGTACCTGGATTAATCTCACGATAACCAATCAGAGAAGGCCTTTTTGATAAGACGGCTTCTCTGATTGGTTCTCGTGAATTAATCTCGGTTAAAATTTAACAGGATTTT
>NC_052504.1:31164219-31197575 GCF_014356525.2 Nilaparvata lugens
CATCTTGAGACCCACCAGTGATTGTAAATGGATTGAAATTTTGTAGAGAGTATTCTTATCAACAATATAGTACATCTTCATATATCATGATAGTAAATTATAATAGGTATTAGCATCAAATTCTGAGAGTATCATGAGAATCAAGAAAGAAAGAAAATTTACTTTTTGAGATATGAGCGCCTAAAGTTTAATTTTTGTGCCAGAACATTTGATGTTCGGTGAAAGATAAAACCATGAGATTTTAAGGATAGATTCTTCATGTATTGTTGATCTTCTTCCGAAGAAAATCTCATGGTTTTATCTTTCACAAAACTTGAAATGTTCTGGCACAAAAATTTAAACTTAAGGCGCTCATATCTCAAAAAGTAATAAAAAAAAATAAATAAAATGTTCATTCCCAAAAAAACTAAAACTACAACATCAATTACACAAAATATTAGATAAATTACAATATTACATACAATAGTTAGTTACAAAAATTCTTATTATGTGTCCTCTACTTGTTTAGTTTTTTCTGTGTGGAATTGACCTACTCCACTATGGCGTACCATGTTCTAGAGTAGGTTTTGTTAGTTTTTTGTGCGTATTATTAATTAGTTAGTGTTTAGTAAGTCATTAGGTGGTTAGTTGTTGTTTGAAATAATGTTTTCTATGTTCTGTCTTCCTTTGCTCATCAACCAATTGTGTACTATTGTTTTGAACTTTCTAGGATGATTAATCTGTTTAAAGTTTGCAGGAAGTAGATTATATAATTTTGGTGCTAAATGATTGAAATGTCTCTGGTATAGAGCCTTCCTTGCAACACTGGTGATGAGAAGATTCCTGTATCTGGTGTTGTGGTTGTGGTTTCTGGTTTGGAATGTTGTTGGGTTCTTGTGTAATCTGTATAGTATCTCCTTGGAGTAAAGCTGTCTTGGATCCATCACGTCAAACTCATTGAATAGCTGGTCTGATGAATAGCGTGGAGGCTTCTGGTTGATGACCCTCATGATCAGCTTCTGTACCCTGAGGAGCGGTTCGATGTGCAAGAAGCTTGCACCTCCCCATCCCACAATCCCATACAGCATGAGGGACTGTGCTAGAGAGAAGTAGATAACTCTTAGACATCCCTTGTCGACCAGTGTCCTCAGAATCCTGAATCTGTAGATGGTCTTCCTCAGTCTCCCGCATATTCATTGAGATGATGATCCCAGCGCAGAAAAGAGTTCATAGTAACTCCCAGGTATTTCTGTGACTGTTTCCTGTGAACTGTGTATGAAGTGTTATTCCGTTGATTCTCGATTACTATCTCATCTCCTGTTGGCTGTCCATGTTGAGTCGCTGAAAAGGTCAGAAAGAAGGTTTTCTCATGGTTCAATGTTAGCAGATTTTCACCCAACCAGCGAGACACCCTCTGAAGTCCAGTCTCGGCTTCTCTCCAGGTCATCTCCCAGGTCGGTTCAGAGAACAGTAGAACAGTATCATCTGCAAAGGTGGTGATTGATCCATTAATTTCCATGTTGCATAATGGATTTATGTAGAGAAGAAAAAGAATTGGTCCTAGTACTGTTCCTTGTGGGACTCCAAATTATCATTTGGAATGTGCTGCCCGCACGGAGAACTGTTTAAATTGCAATATGATTTATTATTTTAGTTTCAATTTTTTTTCTCTTGATTCTTTTCTGAAATTTTGTAGTTTCTTAAGATTTTGTATACTATTAATGTAAGACTCTATATATTCCTTCTTTCATTTTTTTCTATCTTTTGTTTGATCATTTTCTATTGTGATTAAATATACGAAGAAGGCCCCACACAGGATTACCTTTGGGGCTTCATTTAGACTATGATGATAAACTTGTATTGTGCATGCGTGGGTGTTTGCTACACCAGTTATGTTATTTTATTCAATTTGTTTGTACAATGTTTGTTTTTGGTCGAATAAATTATTATTATTATTATTACTTTACAGTCAGCTTGTTGCTTATACATCCATTGACTCTGACACATTGTGTTCGGTTTGATAGGTAGCTCTTGAAAAGATTCCATGCGACTCCTCTTATTCCATAGTTATCAAGCCTTGAAAGTAGAATGTCATGTGACACGGTATCAAAAGCCTTCTTTAAATCTAAGAATACTGCTAATGGTTTCTCTTCAGTGTTTATTTTATTGGCAATCTGAGTGGTCACATAGTGGATAGCATCATTTGTACTGCGACTAGATCTGTTGGTTTGGCGATAGAAGATTTTTTTTCTCAAGAAAGCTGATCAGTCTTGTTTTGATACACTTTTCAAAAATTTTTGATAATGTACTGAGTAATGATATGGGTCTGTAACAATTCATATCTTTCTTATCTCCTGTTTTGAAGATTGGACAAATGACAGCTTCCTTAAGACACTGTGGAAAAACACCTTCCTCAAAAATTTTGTTTGCAATATGTGTTAAAGGCTTGGCAAGTATAGTATTATTCTGTTTGAAAAAATCTGGTTTTAAATTATCGAGTCCAGGTGCACTATTAGTTTTAAGACTATTAATGACTTTTATCATTTCGTCCTCACTGACAGGTGTAAAGAATAATGACCGGCAGACTATCTGATCAGCTGCCGCATGCAATGATCGAAAAAAAATTTCCTGAGAAAACTTTTTAATTTTGATAGCTTGATAGTATACTAATCGTAAAACTTTGAAAAATATCACCAGTAGAAAGTTTATTTTTAACCTTTGCACAGCCTTAAGGTATCCCTTACCTATACGATGCGGATCAAATACGACATTTGTAGTCTCCTATCATCCAGGAACAATACCCTAAAATGTTCGACACTACTTCTGAATATAATACGCACAGTGTATGTATGCCCAGTGGTCACGTATGGAAGTGAAGTGTGGATATTATCATCCAAGGCTGCAGCGAATCTAGACCGCTGGGAAAGGAAAATGCTGTGTACAATATATGGACCTGTGTGTGATGAGGGTGTCTGGTAAATAAGAAACAACAATGAATTAGCTGCTCTCTATAAAGAGCCACCCCTGTCTGTATATGTCAGACTGAACCGCTTAAGATGGGCGGGGCATGTGGAGCGGATGCCAGACTCTCGGTCTCCCAGAAAAATATATATGGGACAACCAGGAGGCAAAAGACCGTTGGGAAAGCCAAGACTGAGATGGGTGGATTGCATCTCAAAGGATGCAGCAGAACTTCTTCGCATCAGGAATTGGAGAATGAAGGCAAGAGATCGTGATGGATGGAGGCGCAATATTGAGTAGGCCAGAGCTCGATTTGGGCTTTAGCGCCATCGAAGAAGAAGAATTATTGATTTGTTTTGAATACGGTATATTTGTTTTTATACTTATCTTTTTAATTTTTAGTTTCTTCGTATTGTACCTCATTTATTAATTAATTTAAGTTTAAAATAATATGAGAGGAAAAAACAGCTGGGAAGTTCGAAATCATTCTAAGAAATTGGCCATTTCTTGGTGTATGGTAATATGGGTTAAAGTACACTCAACAATAAATTTTCAATTTTTCAACCAAATTTGACTTGTGAATGATTTTGAACCAGCTTGAAAAGTTGAGAAAAATGTCAAAAGTTATGGGTGCCGGTTGCACAAAATCCTGTTAAATTTTAACCCACGAGAACCAATCAGAGAAGCCGTCTTATCAAAAAGGCCTTCTCTGATTGGTTATCGTGAGATTAATCACGGTTAAAATTTAACCGGCTTTTGAAAACCGGGCCTGAATGTTTGAAATTTTGATCCTTGGAGTGTCCACAGCAAATAATGGAATAAAATGCGTCTAATGGGTGATTCTCATAGAGCATGCACTTATAACATTGTGAGAAATTTCAATCTGAGGACATTAAATTTAGTTAGTGATGATGGTTGAAGCTAGAAATGGGGTGCTTACAAAATACAAGGAGTATTGTTATCAGATGTACCTGGAAATCTATATGAGATAGAGTGCTCTACTTGGTCTCATGTCGGTTGGCAGTCTATTGTTTCTAGCAAGCGCATATTCAACTGCTTAGCATATGCTAAATGGGTGCCTATGTTTAACGCTCTACAGGATTTAAGCGAAAATACCTAGTCTCATGATTCTTTAAAAATAAATCCAACTAATTGTCTACATTTTATGCGCAATATTTTTACGCAAATTATTAAAAACAATTGTTTTTCTAGATCAGTAACATTTTCATGTCATGAAAATTTGAATATGTAGATTTCGGTACCTCGTTTACAAGAGATCTTTGGCATCCTCAAACAATTCTCCTGATATTATCAAAGTTTCATCCTGATTATTAGTTTGTGAGAAACTGAGTTGGAAACGGAAAGGAACACTATTTACATATCAAGTCTGATTCTAATTAAATTCTATTTATCTTCTGAATGAGTAGATTCACATTAAAAGTTCAAAGGACAAAAATATGCGTAATTATCAGTTTTGTAGGATTAAACGTCTTTTTGGAGCAATCCTGGAAAGTTTTAAAAAATGTTCGAAGTTTAGGTAGTATTGTAGTCAAGTGGCCCTTCGCCGATAGGCAAAGCTATGTATAGATGACTATATTCGTAGACAAAAACCTAGGCAATCTTGAAAATGATTGTTATAATATTGTGTGTAATAGAGTTGTTCAGTATTTCAATTCACTATCCCCAACCGTTGATGCGAAGAAAAGTAAAATGGTACATTTTAGTTCAAGAAACAATGCATTTGATCTACAATTGTTCATTGAAAATGATTGTGCTATTAAAACTGATTCTGTCAAATTACTTGGCCTTCAGTTGGACTCTAAGCTTGTGTGTGATGAGCATGTTAATGCAATAGTTAATAGAGATGGACACGTTAAGCCGTCGGTCCCGGCAGCCTAAAAAGCAGTCGTTAGGTCATGTCAGAGGCCCTGAAATTGATCAGTTGCGGCCTGAAAACTCTGACACCAGACCTGAGCTAGCCAGGTCACTCGATATTATTATTATTTTTATTAGAGTGAGTAGAGATCTTTTTGTATCAAGAAATTCAGTAACACTTCTACCAATACATGTCTCTAGAATGATATACTTTGCTATGTTTTATCGCCCATGTAGCTTATGGGACAGAGCTGTGGGGGAGCACTGCTGATTCACTAATAAAAAATTTCAAATTACCAAAGAGCAATTTGTGATTTGGCGGGGCTCAAGTTCAATGAGTCATGTAGAGAGGCATTTTGTTTATTTGGATATTCTAACTCTAATTTATATGTCCAAGCACAGAATACAATAATGCTGTATTATGTGGTATAAGCTATTAATAATCACTCGCTTACAGTACAACCACATCTCCGAATTTGCCACAAACGCCGACTTCCACGATCACGATACTTGAGTTAGAAAAAAATTAGCTCTAAAACAGCTTAGACTCCGACCATATGAGAAAATGCCTTCTTACATTGGTGCAAAGCTTTATAATAACCTACCAATCGAGCTGCAGTCCGTAGCTAATACAAAAATTAAAAAAAAGAAAAAATTAGAAAATTTTCTTGCTTCAAAAGCTTATAATAGTATAACTGATTTCTGTGATACAAGATGGAGGCATATTTTTATTCATAAATTATCCTATTACCTGCACTATTTTTAAGACAATGCTGTAGTGTACAGTACCTGCTTCCTCTATATTTATTACATGTTTTTATGACGATATTCAACTGTTTGTTTTCTTTTAAAATGATGTGTTGAATAAATATATTATATTATCTCAAGTATAACAACAATTGATCTCTTCTTATAGTTACCAATGTCAATATTGCAGATGGCTACAGTTGCAGTTGATAGCAGCCAAGAACCAGCACCAGAGTGCAGCACTGCAAGCTCTTCAGCCAATGATGATTCCAGCCAACAACATCTAATCCCTGGCTACAATCTAATATTCATCAAAGAGGAAGAATATGGTGAGATTAATTTTATTTTTTCATTCAATTTTATGCATCTGATAACACTAATTATAATGATTGTATTATGAATGAATTATTATCTCTTTTTATCTCCATATTTTGGCTCAAACCCGCTCATAGCTGAAAGTTTTTGATCAGGTCACTCCCGTGTTTTTTGCCAAAAATTGTTGATTTAGCCAACTCGATTTTCAATTTTAAAATAATAGTTCTGTTTTACCCACGATCTTATTAATCTCAATTTGGTTTTTGTTATTTTATCCTTAATAAAGTCTTCCGGAATTTTATTTATTAGTTAATTACTCCGAAATTCAAATTGGTGTTTACTAGATGTTAATTAAGTAAAGTTAGTACTGAAAGCATTTACTACTAGTTGGCCGTATATTATAAGGGATTGTGCGACGGGTAAATTGGTGTGTATTTTTATTAATAAAAAGAATTAAATCTGTCACATAAGTTTGACGTAACGTTGGTAGATCCATCTCTTCAAATATAATCTGCTGGGATAGAGTCTGGGTCTTCTAAGCGCAGCTCTAATAATATGCTTTTGTATTATAAAGTTTTTTTTTAATGAGTGTAATACGCTGCTCTGCTCCTCATACTTCTATATTATAATGGAAAAGTGAATGAGCATAAGCGTGTAGTGAATCGTTCTCAAAATATTCAAGTCTTTTAATTGGGTCATTCTGTAAAAAATTGTTATTAAATATTTCAGTTTGAAGCATAGATTCTGAATGTGAATGTCCCATTTAATATGTTGATCCACGGAAACACCTAGCCTAAATATTTCTATGCTATATGCAAAATTTCAAGTTAGTCATTTGAGTAGTTCAGACGTGATGATGCGTCAAACATAATTTTCCTATTCCGTACGAGTATAAGCCAGTTATTTCCTTTATTTTAGTACAGATAACTGAAGAAGACATAATACTTGAAACACTCACAGTATCATATTGATTTTTTCAATCGATTAGATCCTCCTCAATTTGAATCCGGCAGACTTTTGCTTTCCCAAATCCAACCGCACAGTAATTTTAAAATCACCTTTCAAAAGTAAAAAACTTTGTAAATTATTAATACAGTAGTTAATACTTTCAATATCAGCATGGAACTATAAAACTAAATTCACCCTATTTGTGCTTCAAACAGCACAAACTTTACTCTTGCAAAGCACGGGTTACCTGCTACTGAAAAATTAAACAAACTTGTAAAAGCAATAGCTTCAACAGATCGAACCAAAACTGGCAAAAACAAAATATAACCTCAAAAAATAACATTTCAAGCCAGCACTCAACTCGCATCGGCTTCAGTCGGCT
Source organism: Nilaparvata lugens (assembly GCF_014356525.2). Taxonomy (NCBI): domain Eukaryota; kingdom Metazoa; phylum Arthropoda; class Insecta; order Hemiptera; family Delphacidae; genus Nilaparvata; species Nilaparvata lugens. The sequence goes on from NC_052504.1 coordinate 31,171,427, forward strand.
GTTATCGCCAATATTCGGACGAATGTATGCGCTCCCAAGAGCGAAGCTCTCGCTCCGATTCACTGCAATGCAAAACGAACTACTCACCCGCCACCCCTCCTCCTTTCAGAATAACATTGTTATTATAGGCCGATAGTCTAGTGCTCAGCTTTGCGTATAAGGCCTCATCGTGCCGCATCACACACTCCAATTTTGAGTTAAAACATGAAGCCACTACTGTTTTTACGAAACTTTCTACCTCTCTGAATAATATATGGATAGTAATAATTATTTCTTGAAACTAGTTGGGCTTTGCAGCTAACCTAGCTAGCATTGAGAATACGCTACTGATTCAGATGTTTTCATAAATTTCATTTTTTCTGGCGCAAATGTGCTAGAGAAGGCACTCCCTAGTCATTTTCGGGTAACAACCATGGAAGATGTCTCAATTTCTTGAGAAATTAGAGAATTTCTAATTTCATTATATGCTAATTTCTAATTTCTAATTTCATTATATACCAGCATATAATGAGGAACACAATGATGATAAGTCGATATCACAGGCAAACACCTCACAATCAAAATGACCGCCAAAATGTTCAGGGCTTTGTTATATTGCTTGTATTTTGATAACCGTTCATGATATTCCACTGTACTTTGCACCAAAATATTCGGAAAATCTTCCTCTAAAATAATTGTTATATAATGGTTTCCTCCAAAACGCATATTTCATTTGTTATAACCTTCTTAACCTTACAAACCCTGTTTTTCTTCATTTTCTTGAATTTTTCCTGTTATAACTTTTTTGTGCAAGAGATACAGGTAAAAATTGAATCTATAGTAAAAAAAAAACACGAAAAAGTTATAACAGGAAGAAATTTAAAAAGATTTTGAGGTGTTTACCTGTGATATCAACTTATCATCATTGTGTTTCTCATTATTATACTAGTTGTAACGAAGAAATTGAGACATCTTCCACGGTTGTTACCCGAAAATGACCAGGGAGTGCCTTTTCTAGCACATTTGCGCCCGGACCATATAATTAAGGTAAGGCAAGAAACATAGTGTGAGTGTACCTCACCAGATTTTTATCATTGCTTTATTGTCTCTATTCTGCTTTAATCCTTTTATCCTTTAATCCTTTAATCCAATTCGCATTATTATTGTCTGCAGTTGAGCAAGAGGCAGAAGGAAGTTCAGTGGAGTATGAACCGGAGATGTGGCCTTCAAACTGCAGCACATCTGGAACTGTCAATGCAACAGAAGTGGGCGGAATGAATCAATCAAATGTTTCAATCTCTCCACTAGAAAGATGTACTGAGCAATCTGCGGCTGGGAAAAAGATGAAGCTCTACAGCTGTGCTGACTGCAACTACAAAGCCCCCGGGTTTCAAACTTTCAGGAGGCACATTAAAAAACACACAGGAGAAACTCTTTTCAGCTGCGAGTATTGTGACTATAAATGTGCTCAATCAAGTAATTTGAAATCACATATCAGAACACATACTGGAGAAACACCTTTTAGCTGCGAGTATTGTGGCTATAAATGTGCTCAATCAAGTACTTTGAAATCACATATCAGAACACATACTGGAGAAAGACCTTTTAGCTGCGAGTATTGTGACTATAAATGTGCTCAATCAAGTAATTTGAAATTACATATCAGAAAACATACTGGCGAAACACCTTTTAGTTGTGAGTATTGTGACTATAAATGTGCTCAATCAAGTAACTTGAAATTACACATCAGAACACATACAGGAGAAACACCTTTCAGCTGCAAGTTTTGTGACTATAAATGTGCTCATTCCAGTCATTTGAAGAGACATATCAGAACACATACAGGCGAAACACCTTTTAGCTGCGAGTATTGTGACTATAAATGTGCTCTATCAAGTACTTTGAAGAGACATATCAGAACACATACTGGAGAAAGACCTTTTAGCTGCGAGTATTGTGACTATAAATGTGCGCGTTCATGTAATTTGAAATTACATATCAGAACGCATAAAGCAGAAACAAATGCCAGCTGAAATTTTGAGACTTCACATGCACTTATTCAAATTCATGTAATTGTGTTTGGTAATAGGTAAAGTTTGTTCTGCTGCTGAAGTTCACCAATAAACGCTGATTTCCTGCTGAGACAACTAAGGCATTGTACCCTTCAGTCGGCTAGTGTTACCGCGGGTTCAAATCCCGATGGTAGGCATAGTCGTTTGATTATCTGATCAAATCACCCTCGAAATTAACATTACCCACGCACAAGCTGAAAGCTCATGTGGACATCATCCGCAATAAAATAACAAAATTATCAAGTCATTTGATAAATAGTTTGAATTTATCAGTCTGATATCTAACGTCTGATATCTGACGTCTTATCAGTCTGATATCTCAATATCTACGTAGATATTGCTTGCTGTATAGCTTATGTATTTCTTTGTTATTTTTCTTGCATGTGAATTTCTTCTATTATTATTCCTTTTCAACTAATTTTGAATTGAATATTATAATTTCCCCATAATATGAGGAAGAGAGAAAGTGAGTACTTCTTGAAAACAGTTTATTCTTAGGAGGTAGATCTCTGTAAAGTTTCATGTATTTTATCTTTTTCATTTTTGTATTTACCTTGCTCAATTATTAAATTATTTGATTGAAGTAAACTTTATCTGACAACTGCTTCATGCAATAGAAATGAAATTTCATGTTCTGGTAATTCAGGAAAATTAGCCTTGATGTACTGTGCAATATATATAGAATAGAATGACTACCTTTATTTTTCCTAGAGAGCGAAGTTAGGGCATAGTCGGCCCTCTCTTACACTCAATTACATAATTATTATATAGACTTTTTTCGATGGATATTATAGAAAGAATTTTTCTCGACGGTTCTATATGAATTTTGGGGCGCTGAATTCGAATCCGAAATTTGCTGACACGCCAGAGGGCGGCTTCACCCCCAAAACCCCAAAATTTCGGACTTTTTCGAATTTCTCATTCAATCTCTAAAACCTTGAGTTTCTCAAGTAAAATAATTCTCGACAAAATTAAAGAAATTGAATTTCCAATAAATTGAGTAGTCGTGCAGGAGGACTCTACCGTGTTTCGTTCCGGACCAACGAATTTTCAAAAAGGGGTATTTTTTAAGGGTTTTTCAGAATTATGCTAACTCACCACTTTCACCCTATACAACTTGGTTATTTCACTAGTATTGATGAAAAACCACACATCACGTGAAAGAGCAATTAATTCTGAACAGGATTACTTAGAATTTTCAAATTTAGAGGGGGGGACACCCAAAAGTAGAAAACAAATCATTCAGTAAAAATACAATTTTTATTATAATACCTTTTCAAGGCCTTCCTAACAGAAAAAACCCATATTTCGGCTGAAATCATCAGAAGAGGGTTATTTTCTATGAGAATCACCCGTTAGATACACTTAATTCCTTTAACAGTTTTGATCCTTGACGTATCCTTATGGGTGCCCCCCCACCGGAAATAATGGAATTAAGTGTATCTAACGGGTGATTCTCATAGAAAATAACCCTCTTCTGATGATTTCAGCCGAAATATGTTTTTTTTTTTGCTTTCGGCCCAATCACTCCACAATAGATGCAGTTAAGAAGGTTGTTGATTTGGTACTGGATGGTTTCGAACAAAAGCTTACTATAGGGTCTGTCATGGTAGATTTGAGTATAGCTTTTGAGTGTGTTTCACACTCCATTCTATGTACAGTCGACTCTCGATAATTTTAAAGGGACCTCAAAAAAGTTCAATTTAATGAGAGTTCAAATAAACAAGAGGGATGCTGGGAAAAATTCAAATAAACAAGAGTTGATTGTATCTTCACCTGCAAAATTTTATTTAGCATACAGAATGCTATCAGTGTACATTACACAAATTAACAGAAGATCAAGTTCCTAGTTTTCAAATTTATTAAAAATGTGCTCATATTTATTTCAAGGACATTTTCAAATTATTGCAAAACGTCTGTAATTTACTTTTGATTTAATAACTCGCATTTATCTTTGTCCAATGAATGTTCTATTATTGTCATAGCTGAGAAGAGGGTATCACTTGTGTTCATTGTGAAAGCGTAGGGTACAGAGAGCTGACCTCGTCTGGATTAGTGTCACCGGAGCTGATGATTGTTCCTCCTGTTCTTCTCTTTCTGCATCACAATCGTCATCTTGGGATTGAAAGTTCATGATTTCTGCATCGGTTAGCGCAACATAAGACATCAATATCATCATCTACTCGAACATAATCTTGAAAGGTTAACTGCTCACAGTCTGGTAAAATTTCCCATCTAGAGTCAGAATTTTCAACAATTGGTGCATCACTTTCAATTAACCTGAATCAACACTTTCTGAAACAGTTTTTAATGGTGATGGGGCTCACATTTTGCCAAGCCTTATGAATTGTAAGAATTGCAGTTAAAACTGTAATATTCACTTTCTCTCCTTTTCTCAGTGCTTTCCATTGTCATCGAAACAATTTCCCTGCGATACAGAATTTTAAAATCTTGAATGATGCCTTGATCCAATGGTTGTAGTTTTGATGTCTGGTAGAAAAAATCAGCCTCACATGATTCAATTGAGGTGGGTTGTTATGCACAGTACAATTATTGTCAAGAAACAGTAGAATTTTGTGATTTTATTCCATCGTTAATAGAAATCAGCCATTCAATGAATAACTCTGTCGTCATCCATGCTTTTCTATTCGACCAGTAAATAGTGGGAAGGGATTTTATTCCCTTGAAACAACGCGGTTTTGCAGACTTGCCAATGACAAGTGGCTTCAACTTTTGAGAACCGTCCATGTTACATGCTAAAAGCACTGTAATTCGGTTATTTCAAGTAACAGCCTTGAAACTGAACGAAATATGTTCGAAGAGTTACTTGAAAATTCAGAGAATGAAAGAATTATGATTTTGAAAAATGGGGCTGTAACCATCTATCTTTTACTCTAAATTCAGACAGAACCAAAATACTGTAATTAAATATAAAATGGATGGTAGGCCTAGAATCTTGAATTTTTATATTCTTTACAAGATTTTGATTTAAATTAGTCTTAATAAAAACTAATTCTTAAATTGTATTGCTGTTCAATAATATATTCTGTTATAAGAACTTTTGCTAATATTATTGTATCATTACTTCTTTTCACCCTTATTCTTCTAAATTGGCGATAGATACTACTGGATCATAATATATCCATATTATGCATATTATCCATTTTCATATTATGAAGACTGAAGAGTATTACAAAAGTTTAGTATTGCTATATTGATTGAGTCAAATGATAGTGATCTAAACGACTTTTAAAAAATCTCATAAGTGTGTGTGTGAATCATGACTGATAAAATTTGTTGAATGAGAGATTTATATTGTCGAATTTTTCAATAATTGAAAAAAGTTTTATTCTTGTCACATCCACATTTATTAGACATTCATACATCACATGACTGCAGTTTCGTGTTGAAACCTTAGGCCGCGGCTCCATTGGCCGTAGCTGATCGCGCTACAAATTGCGGTTAGTAAGTCAAATAAATGAGAAGGCAGGAGACAAATGGAGGTGGCTTCACTAGCGACAGTCTGCAGCGTGTAACATTTGACGGCACGCCACAGAACGTAGTGTCGCGCCCAAATGGAACCGGTCCTATTCTACTGCTACATTTTGCCGCCACTAGCTGTAGACTGCAGCGTTGGTTGCGACTCAGTCCAGTTCCAACTACCGACCAAGTAGCAAGTGACGCTAGTCTTCTTAGTGAACAGTTTTAAGTGTAGTGAATTCTTTTGTTTGTGAACAATGGAGGTTGAACTTGATTGTGAGGTAATCATATTAGAAGTAGAGAAATACCCAATTTTATATAGTAAAGGTGATGAGAATTACAAGAGCAGAAATGCTAGAATTGATGCATGGAAAAAAGTAGTTGCAGGGGTTGTTGGTGAAGAGAAATTGTTGGAATTTGATGAAGACAAAGTGAATGAAATAGGTGAGTAAAATTTTATTTATTCACAGTTCACAATAAGAATAATACCACATGTTGTTTACCTACTATATTCATAATAATCATGGCATATAAATCTAATTAGTCTCTTGAGCATACGTATACATTCTTAACTTCATGCTTCTTTTACCATGTTAACTATTTCTACATGTACGTACTTGGTTTGCCATGGGATAGATCCTTCTGCAGAATTGAAGTGGTACAAGAACATATTTCTTACATTTAATCCATTGATTGTTCTACTTACTCCTCGAGGTGTGATGCTTTCCATGTCACATGACAATGTGTCCTCAAAATTGAATCCATCATTTTTTCTCACATAGTTATGTAATATACAGCCGGTTTTTATAATGCTGTCGGCAAGTTCTATATTAACATCAAGTGGCCGATGTAAAATCCTCCATTTGTTTGCCAATATGCCAAAAGCTCACTCTACATATTTCCTTGCTCTCGAAAGACGGTAGTTAAATATGCGTCTCTCAGGTGTAAGTCCTTTGAGAGGAAATGGTCTCAGGAGATTATTGCTTAGAGCAAAGGCCTCGTCAGAAACAAAAACGAAAGGGTACGGTATTCTGCTTGAAGTATTTGTAATTGGCCTTGGTTCAGGTATAATCAGTTTTTTTAGAGGACAAGTCCTGCCCAAACGTTGTAGACTTTAGTATATTAATCGAGTCATTCAAACTCCCATATGAACCAATATCTATGTAAGTAAAACAGTAATCGGCGTCAGCCACTGCCATCAGCACAACGGAGGAAAAATGTTTGTAATTGAAGTAATTGCTGCCACTAAACTCAGGTTTCACTATGCAGATGTGTTTTCCATCGATGGCCCCGAGACAGTTTGGGAAATTAGTTTTCCTCTCAAATTTTTCAGCTGTATTGATCCAGTCTTCTTCACTTGGTTTTTTCATGTACTCAGCTTGAAGGGTGTACCACAGGGCTTCACACGTTTCTTTTACTATTGTACGGATGGTCTTTCTACCCAGACGATATTGGAAATGGAGCGACCGCATAGAGCATCCTGCTGCTAAGTACCTAAAAAAAAAATTGTTGACAGACTTTAAGAGATTTAAGACTTTGAAGATTTTAAAAATAATTTTTTCTTGTTTGTAGGTAGAGACATACAGAAAAAATGGAAAGCTTTGAGGGATGCCTACTTAAGATCTCTGAGGACACAGATTGTTAAAAGTGGAAGTGGAGCGAGTAAAAGACGACCTTATCCCTATCAACAACAGATGGCATTCCTCCGACCTGTGATGGAGAACAGACAAACCTCAGGAAATATGGCACCTGAAGAAGTAGGAGATGTAAATGCAGAAGAAGAAGAAGACGATCAACAGCCTGACGACCTTGGACCTCCACCTATCAAAAAACCTGCAGGTAAACCAAAGAAGGGAAATTTTGAAACGCAACTGTTAGAAATTCTGAAAGAACAGTCTACACCTAACCCACCTCCTGGACCTTCCGATGATAATGATGACAACAAGTTGTTCCTCTTATCTCTCCTGCCAAAAATGAGACAACTAAGCGAAAATGCATCTCTACAATTTAGAATACAAGTCATGCAATGTCTGCAAGAATGTTATTCAAAAAGCAAAATGGAGTCGAATTGCAGCAATGCTCAACAACTAAACTTAGCAAGGGCTACGTCTTCACAGCAGTTCCACAATCAGTGCGATGGGCTGAAGGATACTTTCTCACCGGGACCAGGTCAAAGCAACGATTTGCATAGTCCAGCAAGTTTGCATAGTCAACCATAATCTTGGGACGACAATACCGATGAATCTGTTTTGAACCTTTTTAAATTGTAACAAAGCATGAGAAATGTACTCACTTTTGTACAGAGTTTATAAATTTCTAAATACATTATTTGAAAAATGATTTGTCTTTATTTTGCACACCTACTTGATAATTATTTGCATACCTAGTTTATACATTTAAGTACATGTAAATTTTTCATGTTGGTATAACATAACGTTTATAGTTGATTATAAAATAATTACAAATAAAAACGCATTAAATGAATAAAAGTTTGTTACATGTTGACGAGGAAAACTAGTAGTTGTTTTATAAAATTGCAACGAGTTATATGTTTATAAAATTGTTTAAAAATAAAAAAGCGTCAAATTAACAAACCATTTTTAACAAGGTGACAAGGAAAACTAGCTCATGTTTGACCATAAAGGGCACATTTAGGTATTTTTACCCCTCAATAAATTACTGTCAATGTAATAAGACAACATTAATAATATTAATAAAAGCTAGTTAAGGATGAGTTAGTAATGATTTAGTGAACTAAAGTTACCTTAATGTCACTGAGAGCCTTTCCTCTTCTCCTATTGCTTCTCGTAGGTTGGTATTCTGTTTTTTCAAAATTGGTGATACTGCTTGTAGTAAGTATTCAAAGGATTTTTGAGACATGCGATAAAATTCAAAAAACTTGTCTGAATACTTTTTCAACTTGCTATGCAACGTATGGAACATGCCTTCAGACTTCCTGTTGCTTAGTATTGGATGAATCCAGTATTTTCTCTTCTGTAACCGGCGTCGTCTATAAACTAAAAGTACACTGAGTACAACATTACGAATGTTAACTTGCGGCATGATCGTACATCGGTCTACTGCTATTGCTACTTCTACTGCTAGTGAAGCCACAGCGGCGCGACGGATTGCAGTTCGTTCTCTGTTGCCCGTGGAGTCACCCAACTGTCGCGTGTAGTGCGCGAAAATTACGGCGCGATCAACTACGGCCAGTGGAGCCGCGGCCTTAGACCAGATTATATTCTAAGATTATATCTTATACTAAGATTATATCTTATTCTAAGATTATACCAGATTATATCTGGTCTAAGGTTGAAACCAAAGACCTTAAAGAGATATAGACCCACAATGCCTATGCCTTCCCAATGATAGCTCTTACTTGAAATTAAAGGCCGCCATTGGGGTATTTTAGCACGAGATATTATATTTTTATATATTTGTAATACTATAGATCACAAAGGCATTGGTATGTAATAATCTTATGGGTTGCCCCCTCAATGGCGGATTTCAATTCCAAGTACGACACTAGCGCTGCATGTGAGTCCATGCATCTTTAAGGTCTTTGGTTTAAACCAACACATCTTCAGGCAGCTGTAGTCTGTAGTGTGTTGAGTAATGTGTTCACATGTTGGTTTCAACACGAAACTGCAGTCGTGTATAAATGCTTTTGCTTTTAGTTTCCTTGCCCCTATTACCATAGGTAAGGAAAGTATTGCTTTCCGAAAAAAATTAAGGTACCCCAATTTCTAAATTTCTATACGTTTCAAGGTCCCCTAAGTCCAAAAAAGTGGTTTTTGGGTATTGGTCTGTATGTGTGTGTGTATGTATGTCTGTGAACACGATAACTCCATTCCTAATCAACCGATTGACTTGAAATTTTAAACTTAAGGTCCTTACAATATAAGGATCCGACACGAACAATTTCGATCTAATGCAATACAAGACAGCGGATAAAATTGCGAAAATGTTGTCAAAAACAGGGTTTTTCGCGATTTTCTCAAAAACGGCTCCAACGATTTTGATTAAATTCATACCTAAAATAGTCATTGATGAGCTCTATCAACTGCCACAAGTGCCATATCTGTAAAAATTCTAGGAGCTCCGCCCCATCTATGCAAAGTTTGATTCTAGATTCCCAATTATCAGGCTTCAGATACAATTTAAACAAAAAATTCCAAGTAGAAAAGATTAAGCATGAAAATCTCTACAATTAATGTTCAGTAACATTTTCACCTAAAATTTTAAATAATCTCGAAATTCGAGAAAATGTTATTATTTCAATTGCAAACTGTTGATTCTATTGAATCATTCACTATGAAGAGATAGCAGACTTCGTGTGTCTCCAGCGTTATTGTACTGTCACCAGCTGACTTAGATCTTAGAATAATAGACTTGAAATGCGCGCTAACACTAGCGTCAGGTGATAAATTTTCATAACGGCAAGGAAAGTTGTGTAAGTGCGCCACACCAGATTTTTTTGTTAATAATAATGTGGATGTGACACGAATAAAACTGTGTTTATTCAATCATTTGACTGAAGCAATATATTTTCTTTTGTTTCCCATCTTGTACTATAATTTTTGAAAATACTTCTTTGGTCGGTATATAAAAATGGAAATATATTAACTGATATCATTGTCTTATTTTCTTTAGGGCTACTTCTGAATATAAATCTGAGTACCCTTTTTACTTTCCTTGCCCTATTACTATAGGTAAGGAAAGTATTGCTTTCCGAAAAAAATTAAGGTACCCCAATTTGTAAATTTTTATACGTTTTAAGGTCCCCTAAGTCCAAAAAAGTGGTTTTTGGGTATTGGTCTGTATGTGTGTGTGTGTGTGTATGAGTGTATGTGCGTCTGTGTACACGATATCTCATCTCCCAATTAACGGAATGACTTGAAATTTGGAACTTAAGGTCCTTACACTATAAGGATCCGACACGAACAATTTCGATCATATGCGATTCAAGATGGCGGCTAAAATGACGAAAATGTTGTCGAAAACAGGGTTTTTCGCGATTTTCTCGAAAATGGCTCCAACGATTTTGATCAAATTTATGACCTAAAATAGTCATTGATAAGCTCTATCAACTGCCACATGTCCCATATCTGTAAAAATTTCAGGAGCTCCGCCCCATCTATGCAAAGTTTGATTTTAGATTTCCAATTATCAGATCTCAGATATAATTTAAACGAAAAATTTCGAGTGGAAAAGATTGAGCATGGAAATCTCTTCAATTAATGTCCAGTAACATTTTCACCTAAAATTGAAAATAAGTTTGAAATTTGAGAAAATGTAATTTATTCAATTGCAAACTGTTGGCAACTGTTGATTCTGTTAAATCATTCACTATGAAGAGATAGTAGATCTGGTGTGTATCCAGCGTTATTGAACTGTCACCAGCTGGCTCAGATCTTTGACTTGAGATGCGCGTTTACACTAGCGTCAGGTGATCAATTTTCATAACGGCAAGGGAAGTTGTGTGAGTGCGCCACACCAGATTTTCAAATTATTTCGTCACGACATGTTTTGGCATTAGTTAATGACTTGAAAATGGCATTAATAGCCGAAACATGTGACGAAATAATTTGAAAAGGATACTTAGATTTATATTTTTATTTATAGCTGATATCAATTCATACCAAAAACCTCAGTAATGGAAAAACTTTTGGTTGTTTTGTCACTGTGGTTTTGTTTATAGGAGAATCAGCCTCTCAATAAGAGTAGTGCTACAAAATCATTGTAAATGGGTGAGAAGGATCAATAATTCTTTAATATTGACGAAGACTATGAGAAGCTCGGTTCATACTTACCAGGACATCCTGACAGAGTCAGTAAAGCATTTGATGATATTAAAATACCACTTATCAGTATCAAATTAGTAGTTAGTAGTATTGAATTAATTTTATCAAAGGTTTTTATGTTCTCAAGAAATGCTAATCTCGGAAGGCCTTCATTAAATTAAAATTTAATTAGAATTGATAAAATTAATTCAATCATTATGTGACTTTTCACTTGATGCAGTACCTACTTTATTGCAATGTAGGCGGCTATGAAGTAGGCTACCTACATTGGAATAATATTCACATAGCCTAAATCTCCCATTCAAAGCTACGTGTAGCCTATTCATCACTTCATCAGATAGTCCACACAGAAATCATCCAGTCTGAAAGACCGATAATTGGTATCTGGTTTGCTCTTCTAATTTAATCATCATAATAAAGTTTGCCAAGTAAAGCTCATTTTATGTGTCAAAATCAGAATTGCATTGGATGCAATTAAGTTATTAAATAAACGGCCAGACTTTGCTTATTTAATCTGTACAATAAAAGAGTGATTTAACAACCTCTAAAACCATTATATAGTGTCATTAAGCTTTGATAACAGAAAGCGTTCATGAGTATATGAATAGTCCCAAGAGTGTTCTTGTAAAATTATTTTTTAACAATTTATGAAAAATATTTTTGTTGTTTTCATCATCAATATTCTTATTTGGCTAGTTGTAAGGAATAGATTGAGACCATTTACAAGTCTTCATCAAAAATTAGTCGTGAAAAAATTTATTTTATAGATCAGTTTTAATGTTAGCATAGAGAAAAGATTATGTAACTTGTATCAGTTGTCTCTGATGTTAGTTACTTGGCTCAGTGGCTAGAATGTAGAATGTCATCATAAAAAATCAATACTCCAGACAAAACATTATAAAAACTTGGAATAAAGGGGAATAGATAATAAATTCTATTTCGAAGAAATTTTGTTTGGTAAAATCGATGAAAGTATTTATTCAGAAAAAATACTCTTGAAAAATGAAATGTTTTTGATAAAGTACATTTTTGTCAGTTATTATAACCATGTTTTAGGTGGAAATGTGTAGAATAAACTATGTTAGAATAGTTCATTGTGATTCGATTCGCGTTTACGAGGTCTCTATCATCGATGGTTACCATTCTATGACCGTATTTTAATAAATGCTGGACTGGATCCGCCATTAAAAATCAGTCATTACGCTGCACCCAAATGCGCATCAAGTGATTCGGATATCCTATCCAGGTAACTTAGAATCAGAATATTTGGGTCTGTTTCCATCTTCACGAATTGCCCAAGAAACCCTGTTTTTTCGACATGAGAACCCCTACTGTCAGTGTAGGTCTACATGATGAGACTAAATTATATACACAATATGTTCAATCTAACAGAATTTAAAAGGACATAAAAAATCGTACGTTCAATAATAATTACCGAATTGTATGTAACTCAACTTATACTCACAAGCTGTGTACAGATTAAGCTTCAAATGAACCTTTGGGAATAATACAATTACAAGAACTAGATCATTGATTTAGATTCAATAATTGTAGGAAATACAACTAGCCTAACATATTATGTAAGGTACAAAGTAATAGATAAGTTGATGCTCACTTCCAGCCCCATTAAAGGTACCTCCATAAACAAAGCCGTAGTGCATTCGTGTGACGTCAACACAGGTAGGGCTTCTACACCTATAAAAATTCGTTGATTTCAGCTGATCTACAATATTAGCTAGTGTTTTTATTGGTGTAAGGAGCCCTACCTGTGCTGACGTCACCAGAATGCACTATGGCTTTGTTTACGGAGGTAGTGTACCAGCTAGGCACTTCTTCCAGAAACGAGGAGCCACTAATGAGGGTAATAAGGCGGAATCAGAGGACAATGGAGTATGGTATGAGTTGGAGGATGAACCTTTTTGAGCCTTTACTGAAGTATAGCCTACTCATAGTGGACAGATAGCGCGGCCCCGTCTCCTTTCCATAACCCTCAGTATTTTTTTAGCAAAATGTCAATTTGATCAGTAGTACAAAATGTGATGATGCGTCAAACAATTATTAGTTTATCCCTAGTTCCTTAGTACTAAATCCAAAGTCATTTTTATTTAATAATTAAAGTATAAATATATTGTTAATTTTCATATTTCGTTATTGATGCAAAAAATGGTGAACTCAACTCATCCGGGAAGGTATTTTCTGAAATTCCAGACTCGGCAAACCTATTATGCTGTAGACACACTAACTTCCCGGTCTTATCAGGTTTTATATATTGAAAGGGTGACTAGAAACACATACTCAAACATAATATATAGTATTTTATTGGACAATACTTTCAAATCAAATCGAAAGGAATTTTATTACCTTCAAATAGTTACAATAATAACTGTGTTGAACATAGGACGGAATTCTAACTCATAAGTTATTTAATATAAGACTGAAATACATCATTATAAAGTAATACATAATAATAAAACTTATCTATTATCTCCGTACATATTGTTCAAGTATTGAGAAAAATACCCTCACATATGTATTTATGTATTTATGTAGGTACCTTTATAAAAACATTCTCATGGCGGTTGTAAATATAAATAAGAGCATTCTCCACAAAAAGTTGCCTGACATCCAAAACTGAAATGATATTTTTTGAAGTCTTCTTATTTTAGGGGAACTTTGTAAGACGTTGCTTCATTGCTTTTTGTAAGCGTTATTGCTGAACTTTGTAGAAGGGGGTGGTTGGCTGGGACTAGCTTTGTTTCTATTACAATTATCTGTACTTGATTTTATATTTTTTTCCTTATCCTTGTTCTGGTTAGTGGAAGGAGGCTGGGCTTGTTTTCCTTTGCAATCTACTACTTTAGATCCTTTTCCTTTTGAATCTATTCCTTTGCCATTTTTGTTATTAGGTGATGGATTTCTTCTTGTATATGATGTGTAAATTTCTTTGGATTGATAACACCAGACTTACGTGTTGTTTTAGTAATAAAGAATTTCCTACCATTGAAATTTAAACAGTGATACTGAATGGTGACTAGTGGGAGCGGGCAAACCAGGTGCTTGATTTCAGTTTGAATGCATGCACTGCCAGTGAAATTGGTTCGGAAAATGAAATCGAATGCCACTTGACAGAATCTTATTCCAGCAATCTGAGGTATTGTTATACAGAATGGGGACTTTCCTTCATGTAGTTTCCTGCAACAAATAAACAATTTCATTCCCTCATCTTTGGCAACTTATAGCCCTATATCATGTTATGGTATATTACAAAGAAAAAGAACTTTTGGGATAATTTGAGAACTTCAAATAATATATTTTACAAGAAAAAATATTCCATTTCTGTCGAATTAAAGTTACGCTGTTACGCTTAAATCTACTAAGGTCTCCCTCGTATATTAGAAATCTCTCGAAAGCAAAAATATCTCAGTTATGTGTTATTAAAAACATGTTTTCTAATCAGAGACAACTGTCAAAAATTTTCTTATTTTCTATCAAGTGGTTTATTTAATCAAATACTGGATTGGCAGTTGCTTTACTCAAGAAAACCGTTAAGAAAATTCTCTATTATCACAGAAATTTAAATCATTCGTTTTTGCCCAATTTTTCTCATTTTTAAAACTTCTTCGCAGTCATCTTTATCAATTGCATTGAAAACTTCTTTCAATTCCTCCATTATAATTATTTTTACATTCAAATAAT
The DNA here is from genome assembly GCF_014356525.2 of Nilaparvata lugens. Taxonomy (NCBI): domain Eukaryota; kingdom Metazoa; phylum Arthropoda; class Insecta; order Hemiptera; family Delphacidae; genus Nilaparvata; species Nilaparvata lugens. Next base: position 31,186,458 of record NC_052504.1, read on the forward strand.
AATTCACTAAATAACCTAATAACCTAAATTAATAATTATCGTCTACAGAAGCATTAAAAACAACCATCGAAAAATAATTTACTGTCAGCTGTTTCCCCATCAAATCTTTACAGATGTCAAGTTAATCCAAATTATTTGGTTTAAACTTCTTGCTTTGGAGGTTTAAACTTTCCCAGAGTTTAAACTCAATACAGAGTTTAAACTGATACTGTGCAAACGGAATTTTAGTTTGAACAAAAAAAAATCCAGATTTGGTTTAAGCTTTAGCTTAAACTTACACTGTGCAAACGACCCTTATACTATAATACATCTCCTAGATGCCTATTATCCTAGATTTATACTGTAATAATATGTATTACATACTTTATATCTCGCCTGTAATCTGTATACTGTTACTAGAATCCATAGGACATGTCGTCTGTCGTCTAATTCTTCAGGAAACTCTCGTGTTTCAGAAGAAAGGGCTCTTACATAGTTGAACCAGGGAATAGTTGGTGTTTTACGGTCATATATCATATTTATATTTATTTTTCTTGAGGTTCATTACTTTTAAACCCCCTCTATAGGTCTTCCAGAATGCTAGACTATGTAGGCCTATTGGCATGCATACCGGGTTGAAGATAGGGAATCCTCATCTGATACTTGTTCTCGTATTGTAAAATTATTATTTTTTACTTAGTTTGAGAAATATGCAATTCTGCATGAACAATGCTGATATTTAGCCTACATATAAAAGCGGAATGTCACCAATTCATTCACTCACTCATTCATCTATTAACACAACTAAAACTCTATTGGACCAAATAGACTATGTTCAAATTTGGCAGTTATGTTCAGTCGGCCTTCAGGCGTACTAAGAACAGACTATAAAAATTCCAAATCTGCGTTTTCTTAGATTTTTCAAGAACTGATTGACAAAATATTTGAATTTGATACACAAAATGATCAGTTATGGTGTAAAAAGTTGAATGTTCATATTTGGCAAACAAGTTCAGATGAGATGTACAAATGTTGAGAGTTTTAAAATAAACATACGCTCAAAATCTTCGGTTTTTCAGGGTTTTTCGATGAAGAACTTGAGATTCACTCGGTGATCTGGACACAGCCTATAGATTATTATCACATATCAATCACTCAATATTTGTGATGAAAAGTCCCAATAGGGAACAAAAGGTAGTATGGGGTGAGTTATGTAAATAAGAGCTTTTTCGTCAAACCCTACCCCAAATTTTGAACCATCAACCTCACTTGTACAAGTGAACGGCCGGTGAACTAGGGTGGTTGAACCTGACCTACACCAACCCTCAACTAACCTATCCAGTTCATGCTCACTCAAATCAACTAATATCCCACACGCCAACAAAAATATCAGCTTTCAAATGAAACTATGAATGAAGTTAAACTACTTGAATTTCACCCTATACCTTAATTTCTTATGTTGTGTAAAAGTACTCCTCTCTCTCTCCAGATGACTTCCAGGTGTGGGCTCCACACCCCCCCCCCCCATCCCCACATGACTTCACAACAATCTCTCCAATCACCTAGACTGTAATCTAAACTACTTGAACTACTGCATTTCAGCTTACCAAATACATTAAATACCGTACATAATAGATTCGCTGCTGCAGTGAACCTGAGAAGCCAGCCATCTACATCATTCATACAGCGCAGATAATATAGTAACATCTCTTTACAAAAATTAAATACAGCTTCTCTCTTTCCTCGAATTTACAGCGAAGCAGTGAGTTATTTGTTCATACGAGTTAGCATAAACTGGATTTATTGGTTGGTTGACCTCAACTCTCAACATCAACGGATTCAAGAAACTGAAATTTCAGTTACGATCTATAATAAAATCCCCATTCCCATTTTCAACAAAATAAACTAGAAATATTATTTGTCCCATATTAACCCCTCTATAGAATGATATATATATATATATATATATATATAATATATATATATATATATATATAATATATATATATATATATATATATATATATATATATATGGTACGGCACTAACCCACTTCTTTCTCCAGTCCATACGATTTGAACGGCGTAGTCACTTTCATTCCGAAACCAATATGTACTTCGCCCTGACCAAATTTCAATTCGAGGAAAACTTCACCTGATAACATTCATAAGAAATCATCCATATCATAAATACAGAATAATCTATCAAGTAGCTGGAAAAAGATAATAATTCAACTAATCCTCGAGTTTTGAAATTATTACATTATTTATATAAGTATTTAACATTGAATAATATACAAATCATATGAATGATAAATGTATTTAAAAATATTCAAATTTTATTTCTCAAAGGTGACATTTTATTAATTTTAGACTTTACAAACTCTAATCAGGAGGTGAAAGTGAAATTGAAAATTTCCAATGATAGAGTAAATTCCGTCCTGTCTTGTGTCGGCGAGGTTTTGGTGTGGAAACGGCTGATTGGGTTGGCGTTTATCTATTGTTAACAACTATCACCAAAGACCAAAAGCTTATTTCCTACAAAACATAATGCCAACTGGTCAGCCCGAGTTGGAAGTAGAGAAAGGTCAAGAGAATACTATGTTACTTTTTGAGTTATTAATAATCTACTCGAAAGCTGATATGAATAAGAGTCTGATTTTTACAGTAATAGTAGAGTGTATAAAGGAAATTCTTTTCCAATTATCCTTGGAATGCAACATTTCAGAAGAAAAAAACTTACATATACATCGACATGCAATTCGAAAAGGAACATTCCTGTCAAATTCATGAAAATCTATTCCAAGCCTAAACATTCATACCTACATATAAAGAGAAATGCAAAATAGTCGACTTGAATCATAGTCCTCACATCTTAGACCTCAATTATGGCGTGAGATAGAAAATTCGAAAGGATTTCTCTGTCAATAAAATCCACATAAGAATAGATTACGATAACTTGAATGATTTTCTGTGAATGTCTTGACCATAAAATTAGAATGTTAATGAGCATATGAGAAGTATTAGAGGAATTACTTACTTACTTACGCCTTGGCTCTATAACCTATTGAGGGTCGTGGCTTCCCGCAGTATGACTCTCCATTCGTCTCGATTTTGTGCTCTTCTTCTGATGCCCATTTGCCTGAAATTAGTATCGACGTCATCTATCCGATGCATGCTTGGCCTTCCTCTCAATCTTCTTTCTCCTGGATTGGTCTGAAAATTTTCTTCCCAGTTCTTGAATCTTCCATACGTTTCACATGCCCCAATCAACTTAGACGCCTCACTTTTATTTCAGCTGCAATATCTGGGTTGTTGTACAGCTCTTGCAGCTCTTGGTTAGTGCGGATCCTCCATTATCCATCACTACAGAAAGTCTTTAATTTTTCGGAATATCTTCCTTTCCAGACAATGAGTAAGTTTTCGTCCATTTGAGTTGTAGACTTTACTTTCAAGTTTTTTTTAGATAAGTCGGGAGATGAGGAGCTTTTTCATTGCATAATAGCATCTATTATGGAAGTTTTTCTTTAATATCCACTTGGATTGCGTTTTTGTGTGTTATCACAGCTCCCAGATATCTAAATTTCTCAAACTTTCTCAAAGCTACTGTTTCCAACCACAAACTGTATTTCATTCCCTTGGACATTATTTCTTCGTCAATTGTGCATATATTCTACCAAATATGGTTGTATTATTCCAAATCGGGTTTGCTCAGATTTATTTTTCAGTGGACAAATCTTTCCTGTAGCGATCTTTTATTCCTGGCTACCAGAACCACATCATCCGCGTAGGCCACGTACTGTAGAGTCCTATCCATGATAGGGTTGACAGTCAAGCTCCGTAAAATCTTTACCACACTGATTAGAAAATTACTTGGTGGTGATTCTTCATGAGAAGTATATGCATATGAAGTATTTCATGGGAAGTATTATAAAGAGTGGGTGAAGAGTCCAAGAACGGCTTAATATCTGATACACAAAGGTAATTGATGGTGGGTGTGATTGGGGATCCTACTAAATTGAGAATACTACTTTACTATGACTTTAAAAATCTGGTCCGCCAATTAGCAAACTATTCCATGAAGTAGGTGAATTTATGTTTATTTATATTTAATCCTGTAAAGTTTTGAGTATAAGGATTGAGGACAGACGGGCGAAGGTTGTGTAAATGTGTATTCAAAGTAAGATGCTGCTTATTTCTATTGGCATGTGTAATGATTTTCCTACAAAGACCTGTCTTAGCGTTGGAACCCCAAACTCAACAAACAAATTCCTGCTAGGATACAGTCTAGGCCGTTTTAGAGCAGCTCTAATAAATGCTTTTGCAGGGTAAATATTCTATTAAAGTGCGTGTCAAAGGTTACCCCCATAATTCTATTCCATATTGGAACAAGGAGTGAGCGAATGCATGATATATGGTTCTTATGATGTTGATATCCTTTAGAGTATTAATTTTATAGAAAATGTATATTAGGTATTTTAATTTAGATATTGAAATAGATAAAATAAATTTAGCGTAAATTTAGCGGTATTTTTATTTTTATTGTGTTGTACATGAAAGTTCCATTTTAAGTGACTGTCAACTATTATTCCAAGATATTTTAGGAAATTGACTTTTTCGATTGTTCCACAGATACAATAATTATTATTGGGTCTAGAGACGATATGAGAGTCATGGTTGTGAATTTTTATATCTAATTCAGTAGGTGGTTCACCAGTTATTGTTGGAGTAAAAGCAATAAATTTTGTCTTATATTTGAATTTAATTTGAGAGTATGCTCGTCAAACCATCGCTTAGCAATGCTTGATCCTTCATTTGCGTTTTCATATGCCTCTCTCCATGATGATCCAGTAAATAGCAATACTATATCATCAGCAAAAGATATCTTGGTGGAATTCGGGATATTCAATTTGAGAAGATTATTCAAACAAATCAAGAATAATATTGGCGATAAGAACATTCCTTGAGGAAGACCAAAACTTGGTAGAATTCTTGTATCAGTTTTATTGTTCAAGGTCATAGTTTGCGATCTATCCTGCAGATAGCTGGTAATCAACTTTTTTGCCACTCCATGGATACCACATCCATTGAGCTTATCTGTCAATGTCGAATGGGGCATGGTATCAAAAGCTTTCGCCAAGTCTAGGAAGTCACAGCCAGTGTTTTAACGTTCTTATTGAAATTCCTGTTAACTGAATCAATCAATACCATAACAGCAGCATCCTTGGTTGATTTACCACACTGATTTTTTTTGCAATTAAATTATTCTTATTTAGGAAGTCAACCAATCTTTTTAATCAGTCTTTCTATTATTTTAGCAAAATTGCTAAGTAGACTAATTGGTCTATCTATAATTTGCTGGATTGCTCTTATCGCCTATTTTATGGATTAATATAATTTTGGCTATTCAAAAACGTTTTGGAAAGTAACCCTCACTAAAGCATCTAGTTATTATTATTTCAAGTGGGCCAGCAATATAAGGGTAGATCTGTTTCAGGCAGCAAATTTATCCTCTCCAGGTGAAGCATCATTTTGAGGGAATTTATAGTAAGTGAATTTTCAACAGCATTTGTTGGATGTAGACAGAGACTATTTCAGGAGGTATGGATAATGATTGTAGGGGAGATGTATTTCTATTGTTATCTAGTGCTTCTGCATATTTTTTTCCAACATTTACAAAATAGTCATTAAATATTTTTGCGTCTATTTTTGATTCTATCTTTGAGTTTTTTCTATTTCTAAAATTTATCTAATATTTTCTCATGTCTTTTTGTATTACCTTTGTTTAATTCAAACTTATTATTAAAATATTCAATTTTTGCATTTCCAACAATGTTATTTAAAGTGTTTCTGTAATTTTTATAATGATTTTTCAGAACTGTATTGAAAGGCTGCTTTTTCAGTTTTTGGGCCATTCTATCTCTTTTGCGCATTGCACTCACAATACTCTGTGTAATCCATTTTTAATGGCCTTTTCTTATGTGATATGTGTATCACTACTTTACTATGACTTCAAAAATCTCTTTCGCCATCTTGGATCCGCCATTTTGCATCTTTATTTTTTTACAATGAGAAGGTGGTCATGTGATACATGATTTCAGTACAGAATTTCAAGACAAAATGAATGACGAAAACCGCACATCGATATCTCAAACCGTTTCGAAGGTTTTCATATTATAAATAAATACCACTTATCTATTTCATTTCTGATTTGCATGGTATTCATTTATAATATATCTTTGAAATGGTTTGAGATATAGATATGCGATTTTCGCCATACATTTTTTCTTGAAATTCCGTATCGAAATCATGTATAGCATGGCCACCTTCCTATTCAAAAAACAAAGTTGCATTCTAAAATGGCAGAACCAAGATGGCGGACGTGATTTTTGAAGTCATGTGAACTCAGACTTTTCACCCACATATAATTCTTCATGGGGTATGAAAAGTATTACTCAAAAGGAATACTATTCCCAATGTCTATAAATAAATAAATATACAGTAGCATTACTTACTATACTTCACTTCATTCAGTGAAGACATCCTTTCAAATTTGCGTACATCGTACATCGCGAATATCGTAGAAGTTGCAAGAATAACTTGCCTATCACATACCGTATCAAGGGTATACCATAAATATATTCGATTTTCTCCCAAGAAACGCACCATATTTCAATAAGTAATTATTGACCGAGCGAAGTGAGGTCTAAGATTCAAGTCGTCGGTTTGGCATTTCTCTTAATGTTAAATGTTTATATGTTGCGCATTTACGGCGAAACGCGGTAATAGATTTTCATGAAATTGACAGGTATGTTCCTTTTTTAATTGCGCGTCGACGTATATACAAGGTTTTTGGAAATTTTGCATTTTAAGGATAATTTAAAAGGAAGAATCTGGCGTACGCCAGATATTAGAGTAAAAATCAGACTATTCATCATAAATCAGCTGACAAGTGATTACACAGATGTGTGGAGAAGCAGTCTATTGCTGTATTCCATAAGGTCTATAGTTTCAATCAGGTACTTGTGGATGAGAATACTGCGTGAGGTCTACTGTTCACAGAACTACTAGTTGGATAATTAGCTTAATAATTCCTGAATTGAAATCTGTATTTTATCATGTAAATATATAAGAACTGTGTTGCTCCAATATACAGCAATACATTTTCTGGTGGTGAATGTACTGACCTGTTATTCCCCAAGTGGTATTATCTTTCTTAATGAGTCCGAATTCACCAACCAGGAATATCTTAGTAGTGCCTTCAGTGTAGGTAGTGAATGCTTTGAAGGCTTCAACGTTTTCTGCCTTTGATTTTGGAGTGATGTAGCCTGCTGCCACAGCTCCTCGGAATCCTACAACCATCACATTAGATCTATACAACTTTTAAAAAAAATCAGTAAGATTTTGCATTGAAAATAATAAAAATCTGGTGTGGTACACTCACACAACTTTCCTTTTGCTCATTGAACTGCAAGCCTTAGGCCCGCCGCAAAGTAGACCCACGTAATACACGAAAAGCAACCCACGGCGTGGGATGTTCTGTAAACCGTTGCTAGGCTAGACATCTGTGTAATGATAATAATACATACAATGAATAATCCACTGTCAGCTGATTATGAATAATTCTGTATCACTGGTTTACAAAACATCCCACGGCGTGGGTTGCTTTTCGTGGATTAGCGTGGGTTCTACTTTGGATGCTTCGTCAATCATGTTACCGCCCGTACCTCGCACAGTAATTACCACAGTAATTACTCAATTATTGTAGAACTGGAAAAATCACTCATTGCTCAGTATAGGCTAAATTTGCTTTCACTGAACACATTGGCGTATGTTGACTTTCTCTGATATATGTCAGAGGAAACTTATACGTTTTCTAAGATTGTTTTATTCCATGTAAAATAAAACATTAGAAAAACATGTAAAAGATAGCTTTTTGACTATCAATTTAGAATTGATAGGTTTTCAATTTTCATTTTTTAATAGGTACGATAAATTTATTTTCCAGTTTTTATCAATTGGATTCGGTTTTCAGATGATCCATTCTGCATAATATTCCAATTTGTATAATATTGTTAAGACCTATGATGTGTCAATGTGATATTTTTAGTACTGTACAGTTATGATCCTATTTTTCTTCTCAATTATGATTAAATTTTGTAAGCACAGTCGTTTTTCATGTCGAAGTCAAAGTTTATTAACATACTATATATTGCTCACCTTTCTGTATTACTTTTAATTGACTGCTACCTATTTATTATTTTTATTACCGTATTTTGGATTGTGATTATTTTTGTTTCTTCACAAGAAGATCCTATAGCCAATTCATAATAATATATTGTATTTTGGAGCAAGATGGTGAACCAAGCACTGATCGGAGACATCTCAAGTTGATAGATAAAAATAGTTCTATTGCTCCGGATCAAAATAATTACCATTAAGTATTAAATGTGAAACAGATTTTTATAATTATTAATTTTAACTTGAATGCAGCAATAACGTTATCTGAGCTTGGTTTTAAAATCACCGAGGACTCAGTCAGTTTTCATATGTGGATTTATAATGTTATCATCGCAGTTCGTAATGGATCAGAAATTACAACTAAATAATGATAATAACGATGTAAATACGTACCTCTCATACCAAATAAAGGCGTTGCAAAATCGACCTCATATTTGAAAGCAATACCATTACCATTTCTGATCAATCTCGGACTTGGACTTACACTAACTGCTTCTTCAACTGAAAAATAAATTGAAGCGTGTGAACGACACGAAAATATAAAAGTTATTGCAGGCCTCGGCTCAGGTGAATGGCACCCTGGGCAAATGTTCTACTGGGCGCCCTCTTATTACTATAATGTAAAAGCAAATAATCTATGTCACTTATATCTTATGAAGTGAGTATATAGTATGAAGTGAGAATCACGTCTTTCAAACACAAAACTGTAGATCTCTTAACATTCTTCAGACGATTCAAAGCGGAAAATCCTCTCTCTGCAGAGCAGTTGGTGACTAATCTGCTTAGAAAAATATTCTAACAGCTACTACAAGATTTAAGAAAGTAAACTTCAATTCATGTTCTATCATTTATTCAAACATGTCATGGATTCCATCAAAAGTTCTTCCTGTTCTCCATACATTTTGAAGTGCAGACATTCATTTTCAAATTCACTTCTTATCTCATTAGGGCGTTGGAGGCATAAAGTTTGTTCGCAGCTTGTGGTATGGCCTCTTTCTGTAATTCTTTTTGAACAAGAGCAGATAGTATGGTATTTGAATGATATCACTTTTCAAAAGAGATATCAGCTTATAATTCTCATGTTATTACTATTTACATTTTACATTTCCGGTATTATATATACTGTACCTATATTATATTTACATGTTCTGCTGTTCTATGTATTTTTTTAATCTTGAGTAAAATATTTTTATTGGGTATTTTGATTCTCTAAATTATTTTCATCATCTTTTATTTGCGCCCTCAAAAATTGGCGCACTGGGCAAATGCCCAATCTGCCCGGGGCTGAGTAGGCCTAATGAATATTATTTCATTTAAGCTGATCAAGGATAAGTTTGATCTGCAGTTCTGAGAAAATTCGTCTTGAGAGATACTGCTGGTATGTGAATCGAATGAGTAGAAGTAGAAGTAGGTCTGTTCAAAATGTGTATTAGTAACAGAGCTAATTCTGAAATAAGGAAAAAATTCTGTATTTATAACTTAATCAAATTTAAAAATATATTGATGTGCCGACATTTCTCAATGCTAATAGATACATAAGACATGAGTTGTGAACATTATTTATCAACAGAAGAAGTAGCCATCTGATTTTTTCTCTCTTCTTATTGCATCGATTGCATTGAGTCAAGTGGATTAAGAGTCGAAGTGCCTTCATTGTAGTGGAGGAAGTAGATGAAAGAGTGATGCTTCGTGAAGTACAAGCTGGGTGAACTAGAATAAGACTCAGACTAAAGATAGTCTCAAGTCAAGATTTCTTTATCCCACAAATTTCAATTTACAACATGTGAGCCACAGAGCTCAAAACTACAGTGATTCCCCTACAAGACTATACGTATAATTTACTATACGTTAAAAGACTATACATATTACAACTAAATACTTCCTATAAAGTATAGATTTTTATTTTCGAAATAAAATTCGGCACGTTAAAGAAATGAAATTCATTCATTCTTTGCAGCATTGTGATTCCATTGATGAAAGACTACGACTTGCACAGAATACAAATGCAGGGGTGCCCATAGGGAGGGGGAGCTCATTTTTTTCTAATTGATGTGAAATTCACATTTCGAAAAACCGTTTCGAAATACTCCTAGTACACTTTTTTGAACACGCTATTTTCAAAAAATATGAATCCTATCAAGTAATTTGATATGATATCTGACCTTCTATAGCGGCCGTCGTTGCAGGTACAGTGCAGGGATGATCATTTTTTGGGCATTGACATTGTGGCTGATCACACTTATGTGCTACCTCATCCTCCACTTCCACCACTTCTGGGCTCATGCGATCCACTATGGCCAAAGCATCTTCTTGCACTGCACTGTTTGCTAATTGTGTCATTTTTTCATCTGTAGACTTTTTAAGAACATACTGGTCGTTGGGATCTTTACAGACGTTGGCAGGGGCAGGGCAGGAGCAGGAGGTTTTGATTCGCTCTTATTGGCTGGGGGATTGCTGACACCGTCATCATGTTATTATTGCCCCAAATCCAACTCAAGTCCACACTGCAGTCTGCGTTTCCAATAATGCATAATGTGATTATCAAAACGCTCTCGATGCGCAGTTTTCTCATCTAGACAAATTGATTACACGGTTTATTAAAAAGTGGTGACTTACATATTGGGAACCCATTAGAATACAGTAAAATGCATAAATTATTCTTCCACCAAAAGATGGTTTGGATTAGAGAACAAAAAGCGTATGACTACGTAAAGTAACCCAATAGTGAATATTGTCCAGTCACCAGGCACTTTTTGCTGGAAAAACCTCCGAACACGCTATTTTTTTGTGCAATTATTCTGGAGTATGGGAATCTTTAATACGAAATTTGACCTTCAAGCCCTGGAGTGTTTTAGAGGGTGTCCCAAAACCTAGGATTTTTGATTCCTTTTCCATTTAT
>NC_052504.1:31197675-31231794 GCF_014356525.2 Nilaparvata lugens
CTTGCTAATTGTCAGGATGCACGTGTGTGATATCCCAATCTCTAATCCTGATGTAAATTCTAATCATGATTTCAAGAACTAATCCTAAATATTAGTAATTAAATATTAGCTAATTGTAAAATATTAGTTACCATTTTAATACTGTGGGCTACTTGTATGTTAAATCATAAATCTTCATCACACACCGCTGTAGCGTTGCTTGAAATACTTCTTCGGACACATAGCCGTCGAATCTAATAATCTTAAATCTATGCTACACCGGTTTGAAATGGACTGATTGATTAAAATTAATAGATACGTCGTCTATGTTTTTCAAAAGACGTATTTCAAGCTACGCTAAAGCTATACTGAGGGTAAATCACCTTCTGACATTGTTAAATGTTTATGGAGCAAATAAAGATTTGATTTCATAAAATAAAATGAAATGAATAAATGATTTCAATTGCAGTAAATACGAAAACAATAGCGTAATATTTCACATACAAAAGTTTTTAAGATACAATTTGATAGATTTACTCATACTAATGAATGCGAACTGTGACTTTTTCGACAGATACTACTTGATAGCGGTTCCGTTTTTCTGCTTCTTCATTCCGACGTGGGTGCCAGTGCACTTTTGGGGTGAGAAGGCGTGGGTGGCCTGGTACGTGGCTGGCATCTGCCGCTACACACTCTCTCTCAACTTCACCTGGCTAGTCAACAGTGCCGCGCACATCTGGGAACCAAGCCTTACGACAAGTATGCCTCATTCATTTTCACCTTACTTGTCTTATTTATTAGTGCTCTAATCCTAACCCCCCGTTGCACAAGTATGTTAACTTTTAATCTCGATTAAAAGCGAATCCAATCAGAAAAGTCTTATTTTAGAAAAACCTTCTGTTTGGTTCTCATGGAATTTAATCATGATTTATATTTAACAGGCTTTTCTGCAACCAGGCCTTGAAATATTGGATTGATTATTTTCTATTATAGAAAATATAGCTGAACGTATGCATTCAAATGTGGCAGAACATAGTGGAAGTAGAATAGAAGGTGGAAGGAAGTGGAGACATTCAAATCAAATACATTCATTACTTGAACTCTCTGTGATACACTCTGCATTTGCCGGTCCATTATGTTTAGATCCACAGTCACTCTATCTTCCTTTTCTAATGAAAGCTTTTTTATTTCAAAAATAGTATAAACATTTTACAATGCAGTACTGTGGGAAAGATTTCTACACTTCTTTAGTAAAATATGTACTGCAAATATACTTTTTAAACGGGAGGCGAGATGGTTTGATAATAAAAATGTTTCTTCCCGGTTTGGATGAAAATGTTCAACGTTATCAAGTTAAGGTTGTGAACTCTTTAATGTTAGAATTGTTCTACAAGTAGAGAGATTCGAGTGGTAGTAGAATCGAAGTATTTCGATTTGGATACTATCAAGTTATCAAAAGGAAACAGCAAGTACCTACGGGAAAAACGTTTTTCATCATTTTTACTTTTTGAGATATGAGCGCCTGGAATTGAAATCTATGGGTGATTCTTTACAGAAACATGAAATTAATGAATTGAATAATATTCATGGAATGAATGACTTTTCGCCAAAATAGAAAAATATATAAGTTTCAACTATAATATCGTTAAGCCTTGCAATGGACTTTGTATTATGCCTGTAAGTTTATTTAAGGAATAAAATGATGATTAACAAATTTGAATTAGAAGCGATTCGTTGAGTACCACAAGTACAGTGATTAGCTACATGACAAGTTTAGAGCCTACAACAAAACTCAATGAAAAACAAAGAATCTTTAATAACCGTCTAGTTGAAGTGTTTTAATCAATTTTTCAAATTATCTTAAAATTAATCCGTATTCGAAAGATTATTGCTTCAAGTGGAGATCCTGATAGATAGTAGATACATTCTTTAACTTTGAGATTCTCTCAAATTTCTTCGAGCATCAACATCTTTTTTCAAATATATTCCCACTATATGATATAATTATAATAATATTTTGAATAACTTTTGGGTTAAAACTTTTCTGTCCCGTTTCTATCAAGTATGTAGTATGTGAACACTCACAACCTCTCAAAAAACTTCAACATGGAACCTCCAGCTCTATTTCTCCACGTTTTAACATTAGGCATTTACAAATTGATGAATTTATAGGCCATGAGTTATAACATGAACCTCAACACCTCAAACGGTGGAAGAGTGGCTGGCGTGGTAGCGATGTAGGGGTAGGAATGTTTCTCTCATACATAATTTCCTCTCACTCTACATTCATACGGCCAGTGTAGAAATTGTTGGAAGTGAACCGGCTGCTGAGAACGAACTAACCAAACTCTTACCCCCACCCTAAAAAATGCAGAGTTGAGTTTCATGTGGTGGAGTGGAAGGTTCATGTTATAGCTCACGGCCTATACAAGTGTCAAATGTGCTATGGAAACGATTCAATCACTAACGAGTTGAATCCTAATTCAATTAATATAGATCTTGAATTCAGGGGCGCCATTTAGGGGGGGGGGTCCCTAGGCAACCCCAGGGATCAGATAAATAATGAAAATATGCGGGTCTATCTACACGAATCCTTAGGAACTCATACTTATTCAATTTTTTTTTAAACAGCAGTAGAATAATTCCTTCTACAGTATCAACAATGTAGCTAAATTGCTTTGTAAGTATGACTATGGAGTAATAAAGAATATATTTTTCTCTGTGGTATAGTTGAAGCTTAAGAATAGAATGGGTACCTAGATATCCTAAAAATAGAATAGAATTGATCAGGACACAATAAGTGAGTTATTGCATAAATTGAAACGTGAAATTAGCAAGTTGCAAGATGTCACAGTGAAAGAAAAAGAAAGGGCGCAATCAGACAATCAAAATATATAATACAGAATTAGTGAGAATATAAGAACAGCTTAAAGTTGCTTTACCTTTCTAACTGAAAGTTATTTTCCAATAGAATTTGATTCCCAGTGAAATTGTTAAAATTGTAAAAGAAAATTAATCTGTTTCCATAATTTTTAATAACTCTGTTTCAGTGTATTCCTACTTTTGGGCCTCTCTGTATATTTCTGATAAATATGTTATGATTTAATCTATAACTTTTAATAATGTACATGTTTGTATTGATAATTCAACCACATTTGTATAAAACTTGAACAAATGAAGCATATAACATCTTCGAATGTAATATTTATGGGGATAAACCCAGAATCCCCAATCCTTTGGAGGTATTCTACACCCCACCCCCCACATAACTCCTGGGTTCTACCCCCCCTAGCCTTTTGATGAAATGACGCCACTGCTTGAATTTCATACATTTTACATGAGATGAATATGAACTTATTTTATTAATTTGTTGTTGACAGAAACATCACGCCGACAGAGAACGTGACAGTGGCGATGCTGGCGTTCGGCGAGGGCTGGCACAACTACCACCACGCGTTCCCCTACGACTACAAGGCGGCCGAACTGGGCAACTACCGCGCCAACCTCACCACCGCCTTCATCGACATGTTCGCGCGCATCGGCTGGGCCTACGACCTCAAGATGGCCACGCCCGCCATGGTGCAGCGCCGCATCCTCAGGACGGGCGACGGGTCGCATGACAGTGTGGCCGCCCACGACCACCATCACCATCAGGACGAGGTGTGGGGCTGGGACGACAAGGACATGACGACCGAGGACAAGAAGCTGATCGAGATCATCAACAGGGTTGAGGATTAGAGAGTGATCGTCGGGCGACAAGAAATTGATCGACAGAGTTCAGGATTAGAGATTCACTTCAAACAAGGTCTATAGACAGAGGTCAAGACACCATCCCATGATACATTGCAGAACTGCCACATTGAAGACTAGTTTACTAGTTTGGAAGTTTGTTTACTAGTTGTTGAATTAACACAATAAGAAACGGGAAGATTGCTTTGCATAGTGCATGATTTTGCTACAAATACGTTGTTCTTATTGAATTATATTTTGAAATTTGTCGCCAAAATAACTTCAATATGGCCGCTCCACAACAATTAGTGTCTAGACCTCTTTCTATAGACCTTGCACTTCAAGTGGGACACTTAATTCCCTTTGGCGTGATAACAGTAATTATCCCAACGCTCATGATAACAGTATATTTCAGAACTTTCGATGGTATTATGGATTACAAGTTACTTCTGTTAACATGGGACACTCAGTTTCATTTTGCCTGGTATTCCAACGATCATTATAACAATATACTTCAATTCAACAGACATTCGATCAAATTATGATTACGGCTCAAATGAACAATTTTTAACACTTTCCATGAATCTTTAAAACTTGTTATTATCATCACATCATGGAGTTGGCAGACAAAATATATATTGTTTAAAATGTGTTGAATAGATTGTCATGTTCCATTAGGAGCTGGAGAATGTTATTGTAGAATACAATATTATGTCATTATAGGATTAGATTCATGCTTCTTTCGTCGTCGCTTCAAGTATGACACTTGATTTTACTTGCCCTGGTAACAGTAATTATTCAGTAATCATGATAACAATATAGGCTACTCCAATTTAACCGAACTTTAGGTCGTATTATGATCGGATTACTACAGGACTTGAATGACGAATTTTTCACAGTTCCCATGAATCATCAATTATTATTATCAACATCTTGGAGTTGGCAGAAATAATATATATTTAAATAATTTAGAAAAGATATATTTGTGGCAAATATATTGGATAAGTTTACATGTTCCATTGAAGAGCTAGAGAATTTTCTTGTATAATGTATATAAAATAATATTATTATAATGTGTGACTGCAAGGCATATCAGATCAGTTGTAATTTAGAGCATTAGATGATGATATCTTCCTGAGAATGTGTGTATAGTGATTTATATAAATGTAGTGTAATTATATTTTTAGGATTGCTTTTTATTAATTTATTGCTTGGTAGAGAATTTTCATTATTTCTTCAAGAGCTACATTCCAATCTGGAGTATATTCATTTCGGGAATTCCCCACATGGTTTGGTTATTTCCACAGTTCAACTTAGTAGCATACACTTTCAACAAAGTGAAACATTTATTATGGTTTATTAATGGCAATATCCTACTTGAAAAAAAAATGATAATTTCCGTAGAATCTCAATGTTGAAGAACATAACTCAGTGCATGATTGAAAGTGAAAACTACTATTAATCTCTTTGGAATAAAATACAATTCAATTAAAAATAGGATTAAGTTATCAGAACTGTTAAATTAATTATATAAATACTTGCAAAATCTTGAATGTAGTTTTTAGATATATTGTCTCAGATTGTTTTAATAAAATGTTGAGCCTAAATGGAGTGTTTATTTCATCACCTATTTCAATAGTTCAGACTATCATTGTCGAGTTGCGACATCTCATAGAAGTCCACTAAAGTGGAGAATCGTGAACTGAGAATGTAATTTTTTTTTTCATTCAAACAACTACGATGAATGAATACGGTAATATACTAATTAGGTTAATAGTTTAACCTAGGAAACTCCACAAGAATCAATCTGCACTCATCCAATTTTTGAGCAGACACACATACAGAATTTCAAGTTAGACAAAGCAAATTGCCAATAATTATTACGAAACTTATACTTTATACTTGTATTCTGTATTGTACTGTTTCTGTGCAAATACAGATACAATAAGAATAGCATCAGCTGATGAAAAGTGAAATGCACGTGTTTGTGACGCAGAAGTGTGTATGCACCTTACTGTTCAGCGTAAGGAACCATTCAAATCCTTCTGGTGGTTCTAAAAGTTTCAGGAATAGTTAATCAGTGACTAGCAAAATCCAGAATGAATGATGAATAGAAGAATAACTTTCCGTCAAAAACATCGAGCGAATTGTTCAAAATCATTCACAAGAGTTGTTCAACATAGAACAGAGTGTTTCTTTCCAAACTTGTTGTGTCAAGATATTTTCATTTTCAATAAAACCATCCGTGAGCCATAAAAATTCAGAAGTGCTAAATTTTTTTTTTTTTTATTGTCAATACTATAGCTATCTAGTCTAGAGACTAATGAGCTAATTTTTTCTATCCTAACATACTACTTTAAAATGTTAACAGCGAATATCTCATTAGATATTCTTACTGATATTGATTGTTTAATTAATATGTACACTTATGACTGTACTATAGAAGCTAGATTCACTCAATCACTGCTCTGCTCTTTCACTGGACACTAATTGAACAAGCACTACACTAGCTCATACGGTTTCCTCCTTTTGAGCCTCCGCACCAACCCTCCATTGTCTAGCAGCTGGATCGCCTCAACGTTGTCGTGTTGGTGCAGTCGCCCCTCGTGCCTCTCCGCATGCCTCTGGATCTCGGTGGACACCAGGTCGACGTGCAGGTCTCTATGAAGATCGCTGTTCCTGACATACCAAGGAGCATCCACAATGTTCCTCAGCACCTTGTTCTGGAACCGTTGTATTACATTGATGTTGCTGTCTTTGGTACACCCCCAAAGTTGTATACCATATGTCCATAATGGCTTTAGTATCTGTTTGTACAGAAGTACTTTGTTTTGGATTTGTAAGTTGGAGTTTTTACCGATCAGCCAATACAGCTTCTTATATTTGATTCCAAGTTCCTCTCTCTTCTTCTTGACATGGGCCTTCCAGCGAAGCTTTGCGTCCAAGGTCATACCTAGATACTTGGCATCATTGGCATATGGCACAACTTGGTTGTTAATTGTTATTGGTATTGGCAGGTCCTTCTTATTGGTGAAGTTGATGTGAATCGACTTTTCTTCATTTAGTTTCATCCTCCACTTTCTAGTCCAATCTTGAATTTTGTTGATGGATCTCTGTAGTTTTTCTGTTGCAATATGAATATTACTGTCTACTGATAATATGGCTGTATCGTCTGCAAATGTTGCTGTAGTATCCTCATCAAGGCTGGGAATATCGCTGGTATAGAGTAGGTAGAGAAATGGTCCTAGAACACTTCCTTGAGGAACTCCTGCTTTTATTTCCTTCAAATCAGAATATGAATTTTCATGCCTGACTCTAAAGTATCTGTCAGTCAGATAGGATTTTAATATATCTGTAAATTGCTTTGGTAGCACTTTTTTCAGTTTGAAAAGAAGACCTTCATGCCACACTTTATCAAAAGCTTGCCCTATATCAAGGAAAGCTGCTGAACAAACTTTTTTCTCTTCAAGGCTCTTCTCTATTACATTCACAATCCTATGCACTTGGTCTATTGTTGAGTGTTTCATTCTGAAGCCAAATTGGTGATTTGGAATTATGTGCTGTCTCTCAATTATTGGTGTTAGCCTACTCAGTAAAATCCTTTCAAACAACTTGGCAAGCACAGGTAGCAATGATATTGGCCTATATGATGATACTTCATGTGGCTCTTTACCTGGCTTGAGTAGCATTATAACTTCTGCTACTTTCCATATTCCTGGTACAAATTTGAGTCTGAAAGAGGCATTCAAAATGTGTGTTAATTTTACTATTGCTTTTCTTGGTAGGTGCTTGAGGACTAAGCCAGTTATCATTTCGAATCCAGGGGTCTTTTTGTTATTCAGATTTCTTATTTCTCTTTTCACCTCTTCTACTGTGACACACATTATTTCTTGATTTGGCTGTAAGATGTTCTCCTCTGCTTCTAAAGTGTCTTCTTCAGTTGTGTTGTTTGGTTTAAAAACGATCACAAGATGATCTGCAAAGGTCTGTGCCTTTTCATCACTACTCCTTGCCCATTGTCTGTTCTGCTTCCTAAGAGGAGGAGATTGATGAATGGGTTTTTTATTTTTTTAGCTGCCTTCCAGAGTGAGTAGTCTGTACTGCGTTCTGCTGTTAAGTTTATCAAGTAATTATTGATTGATTCATTCTTGATACATTGAATCTCTCTCCTTAGTTCTTGAGTTAGATTGTTTAAAACTCTTTTGTCTTGAGGGGAACGTGATTGCTGCCATCTCCTTCTTGCTCTTCGTTTTTCCACAATCATTTCTCTGATTTCCGCAGGGTAATTATTTCCAGTGGTTCTTCTTCTGAATTGTGGAGTATTACACCATGCTGCCTGTTGGATATCAGTAACAAACTTCTCTAACTCCCGATCAATCTGTTCTTCGTTTCTTAATGGCGAGTTCAACTCTATTCTTTCATCCAGCATCTTTTGGAAACCATCCCAATCCGTGTGGCTGTTGACTAGCGCAGGACAAGCATTTTCCTTCTGTAGAATTGAATCACTGAGAGTCAAAATGATGGGTGAGTGGTCCGAATTTAGATCGAAACTATCCTCTAAATGCAAATAATTTACTGATATATTCTTTGTCAGAAAAAAATCTATAAGATCTGGGATTTTCCTCGTATCGGTGGGCCAGTAGGTTGGTTTACCAGTTGAAAGAGCTTCGCACCTCATCTCCCTTGTGTGTTATTAAGCGCGATCCCCAATGCACGTGCTTTGCATTGAAATCTCCACCAAGAATGAATTTGTCTCCTAACATATCAAGCAATGATAAATATTCATCTTTTCTGATGGAATATCTGGGAGGACAGTAAATAGCTGCAACAACAAAATGATAATTGACTGCTTTCACTGCTACACCTGTCAATTGTATTCTATCACTTTCGAGTTTCACTTGTTCATGATGTTGTAGATTGTCTCTGATGATGATGGCACTCCCACCCCTTGCGACATTGCTGGGATGTAAAGCATGATAGATCCTATAGCCTTTGAATTTTATAAACGACTGCTTTGTAAAATGAGTCTCAGATATAAGACATATATCTATTTTTTCTATGTTTAGAACTGCTTCCAACTCCTGTTGCCGTTGTAACAATCCATTTGCGTTCCATTCTATTATTTTTAGTGAATGAATCATTTGAATTGCAGTAGTTTACTTTGTTCTAACTTCTGGAATTTAGACTGCAGTGAGGTGATTATTTGTTCTTGTCTATCCAGTTTTACCAAGATGAGCTGCAAAATATTATTGTTATCTCCTACTTCACTTTTTGGCTCTCCCAATTTGGGTCTATTTTCTTTTTAGACAATCTGGGCGAAAGTTAATTTCTTAACCGCGCTTTCATTGTTTGGTTTGTGGGTTTGTGTATTTTCTGTGATTTTTGGTGGAATATTCTTCACTGTGTTCTTTCGTAAATCAGGAATATTTTTTGTTTTATTTGAGTTTCTAATCTTTTGCAATTCGATTGCGACAGTGCAGCCTCGATAGCTGGCTGGATGTGCTTCTCCGCAATGAATACATTTTGGTAAAGCATCACTGGGTTTTGTACAGTCTTTTGTTTGATGTTTACCTGCACACTTTACACACCTAGGCTCCTTGTTACAGTATTTTTGTGTGTGACCGTATGCTTGGCATCGTTTGCATTGCGGTATCAGGTTGGCCTTCTTCAGTGCTTCCACTTCCACTTTGCAACCAAGTATATGTTTAAGTTCAAAAACTTTTTTTATATTTTCTTCCGCGCTGAATGAGACTATGAACATATCTAATGGCTCTCTTGTCTTCCACTTTAGCTTATTTACAACTTCTAGAACTTTCAATCCTCGTGTCTTCAAATCTTCCAGTATCATGTCTGTACTACAAGAGTGATGAAGTTTTTTAATCATTACTCTTATTGGTCTCGACTGCTTATCTTCATAGGAATGCCAGTTAAATCCGTCATTAATGAGTTCTCTGGTAACATTCCGATAAGTTTCGGAGTCGACTGCATTTATTTTGAACGTTTCTCTACTCAAGAGTTTTATTCTAAATTTGTCAGCTGGCGACACTTTTTTCAAACTCTTAAGGAGTCCATCTAGATTCTTGATACCATCCACTATGATTGGGGGTGGTGGCATTTCTTTCTTCTCTCTCTTCTCCACGTCAGTGGTTTTAGAATTTAAGTTCTGTTGAATTCTTTTTGCAGACACATTTTTGACTTCTGGCGATGGAGTACTAAGCTTCCTCTTCTTGGTAGCCCGCTTAGTACGAGTCCTGATCCATTCTGTTTCTTTGGCCAATTCTTCCTCATTTGTTGAATAATTCTCGGCTGCTGAGCTGGTAGGCTGTGAGCTGTGAATCTTCTTCTCAATATTCAGAAATCTTGCTTCCAAATCCTGCACTTTTTTAACAGTTCTAAGTTGCTCTTCTCCAATTCCTTCCTCTTCTCATCGGTCTCTTTCCAGGCGATGAAAAGTACCTGCTCGGTTGAAGTTTCGAGTTTATTTAATTTGATATATTTATCCGGTGAACACTGGATTTCTGATGTATTTAGCATGGTGTTGGTGTCCATACTGTCGTTAGTGGCTCCCTGTTCTCTTTGCTCTTCTGTAGGAATACTAGGTGGCTTCACTAAATTAGACATATTTTGAAAACATACCTTTCAAACAGCCCTCGTATCAACACTCACGCACACGGAAACGCGAACGCGAGCTTTAGAACGGCCGCGAAAAGCAGGTCGCTTTGCTTGCATGAATTCCGCGGTCGACGACCGATATTCGATGCAATATTTTTGTTCCAATTTTGATGGCGAACAAACTGCTGACTCACTACTTCTACACTACACTATTACTAACTACTCCACTATACGTCCGTTCTCTACGAGTTCTAACGCAATACTGACGATAATAGTTTAACCTAGGAAACTCCACAAGAATCAATCTGCACTCATCCAATTTTTGAGCAGACACACATACAGAATTTCAAGTTAGACAAAGCAAATTGCCAATAATTATTACGAAACTTATACTTTATACTTGTATTCTGTATTGTACTGTTTCTGTGCAAATACAGATAAATAAGAATAGCATCAGCTGATGAAAAGTGAAATGCACGTGTTTGTGGCGCAGAAGTGTGTATGCACCTTACTGTTCAGCGTAAGGAACCATTCACATCCTTCTGGTGGTTCTAAAATCAGTGACTAGCAAAATCCAGAATGAATGATGAATAGAAGAATAACTTTCCGTCAAAACATCGAGCGAATTGTTCAAAATCATTCACAAGAGTTGTTCAACATAGAACAGAGTGTTTCTTTCCAAACATGTTGTGTCAAGATATTTTCATTTTCAATAAAACCATCTCGTGAGCCATAAAAATTCAGAAGTCCTAAAATTAAAAAGTATTTTTTTCACCTTAAAATACAGTAGCGATGAAGATACGTGACTCTTCTGTTAAATGATGTTTCACGTGATGAAAATCACTTTACAATGCATGAAGAAATAAAAACCGGTATAAGTTATTAAATCGTTGCAATTTCTCCAAGAATAGTTTACGTTGGAAGGAAAGTGTGATTCAATAGTTTTCAACATTGCAACCGAAAACAATCATCCCTCAACCTAAGCTAATTATATAGGTGAAGAGTTGTTTCAAAATAAGTGATAGAGGATAAGTGGTTTATGAATAATTTCGCCTTTCAAACCCGTTATGAAAATAACAAGAATCATGCAATTGGGATCTTTATATACTTGTACGCCTTGTGGCAGAAAAATTGAATAAACTTGAAAAGTAGAAGAAAAATTTGAATCGGTTCAAAAAACGAGAGGACGTTTTCAGACAGTACTAATATAATTCTTATTATAACGAGACAAATCATATTTACAAACTTGCTGATTGAGAGCAGTATTACTGTAGCCCCGCCTTCTTTTTGACATTGGTTGCGGTTGATGTCGTTCCATGCCTTCCATATCCACACAGGAAGTCCCTTGCACCACGCATTGTTTCCTAAAAATAAATATTGGGTAAATTTATTGGTTCAGCTAAATCTATGACTAATGACTTATCACGTTCATAAAAATCAATTTTTATTTATTTATTTATTTGAAAATTTACATATTTTGTACAGAATACTTTTTACAAAATCATTTTGTGAAACAAAATTTGTTCAATTTGACTCACTAGTATAAAGACATCTATAAAATTTAATACGTCTATGATTCTTTTTCATTGACGAAATACGTGATTTCTAGAATTGTGTTGGCAGGCAAAGAGTGGATTTAACCACACCCAATTTGACAATTTATTTGCCTTCCTGTACAGGATATTTTTTTAGTACAAAGATATTCAAGATACAAAACAAACTTGGCATCGGAGAGTGCAACTGGGGAGTATGTTAAAGTAGGGAGTATGTGCAACTGGAGTATGTTAAGTATTATGAACAAAATTTGCGAATTTCTCTTGAAATATCTTCATGCACAATATAGCTTCATTGTTATCTCATATATACATTTTCTAATGAAATGACTTTCACAATAATCTATGAAATATATAGTTGAATACTAATTGCAGAACCTTATCCTCAATCACTTGAATAAATTATTAATAATCTCCTTTAAAGAATCGATTTACCAATTTCTCTCCATTTTCACCAATAATTTACAATAACATAAATTCATGCTGTACCTTCCAATAATAATTATTGGATTAACAAAATTATTGCTGTAATTTATAAAGGAAACATGAATTATATCACCTATATTATAATATCAAGTATTTTATTAATAGGCAGGCCATGATAGCCTACGACCTACATATAATTTAATAAGACGTACATAAACATCAACTTGAAAGCAGTTTTACTTGGCTTGGAATTGTCCATCTATTTTGTCAATCAATATTGATTCCATTCCAATTAACGTTCACTGTTATCTCATAATATACATTTTCTAATGAAATAACTTTCATATAATTTAAAAATTATTATTAATATGTATTTGATTATTATTGGATTAAAATTCAGATAACTTACCTCAAGAACTTTAGGTTGTATTTCTGACTTCATTACAAGCATTCGTTGTTGTTCTTCTATTGGAAATAGATTCATTTGAAGATTTATTCGATCCATCAACACCGAGTGAACTGGGAACTTTTCCACCACCTTGGCTAATGAATGAGATTGGCCAAATGCTGCAAAACAAAGTAAACAAGATCAATACTTTAGTTAAGATTCAAAATAATTTTCATTCAGGATAGCTGGGATATCCTGAAATAATTCCTAGCAAACAAAAAATGATTATGAAAAGACAAAGCCTATCAATGCTATTTTGTGAACGTGTTTTCAAATTGCCCTTCAAGTTTCAAGCATACAGTAACCATATTCACTTTTATTTTAAGGACTACTGAAATTCTTGAAACTCAATAAAAATCACCCTCAAGTACCCTCAATTTGATTACCAAAAAAAACTAGTTTCAACTCTTCAAGGAATCATTTTCAAGTGTAAGTGTATGGCTCTTGGAGAGTTGAAACTGTGTTTTGTGATAAAATAAAGGGGACTTGATCAATTTTATTGAGTTTCGATACAGTAACAATGCTCCTAAGACAGGATCAGAATACCTCTGATTAAGTTTAATCAATAGGTACAAATTTGCTAATTTCCTAATCCAATATTCAATTACTCTTTCAGCTTGATTTCGCTTTCATTATATTCAATCAAATTCACTAATTACTCACTGCTCTGGCTCTTCTAATATGATTATTTAAAAAATATATTGAATGAGACAACCATACATCATCGCTTTTGGTGTCAAACCGAATAAATCCAAACACATGAGTTCGCAAGAGATAAGATCGCAATTTCGCACAATTTGGCAACACAGATATTTAGTCCAAGTCTCAACTTATTTTATTCAAAGTATACTACTTATTATAATGACTGGAAACACTTATTTATTGTGTTTAATTGAATGTGCACATGTCGTAAGTTTATTGTAATTATTTCTTAGTTTAAGATATTGTGTTTTTGTTAAACTTAGACTAGTTTATTTCAAATTTTTGTAATGTATGATTTTTTTGGCAAATAAATATCAAATATGCTTGATAATAGAAGTGACCAAGTGATTGATTCATTCAACAACAGTTCTATAAACTTATCGAACCATAATGTTCTAGACGTGAAGTGAAGTGAAATACATACATGTTCCACAGGCAACAAGTCTACTGGCAATCCCACAATTCAGAGCTTCTCTACTTCTTACTGCTCGAGCTGTAAGAATCCAATCCATTGCTCTAACTCTGCCAACCAACCCTTCTAAGCGTCTAACACAATTATCAGAGACAGGAACTCCTGGAAAAGACAAGACACAATGATCAAGTCAAAAACATTTTATCCTTCCACTTAGATACTTCTACAATAGCTATACTTCCATCATTGACTCCTATTTCAGGAGAGTCTAAATACCAAACTCTGCAGCTACATGTATAAACACACTATGTTGATATGTCCACATTTGCGAATAATACCAGCTTATTATTGCTATTTAATAGCCATGCCTAACCTCTTAACCTGTCCTTTTACATTTCAAACCTTAATAAAATAGGAAACATTTTAGGTTATGTTCCTAAAAATGTATGTGGTGTATAAGGTGCTAATTTTTGTTCTTTAGCTGCTCCTCATATATTCCTGACATTGACTAATATAACCTACAGATGGAAATAAATTGCAAGTTGCGTTAGTTCAAATGCTGATTAATGAATAATTATTATCAAACGAAAATCCCAATTAAATGCTGTAAATCACCCCGAAGACTTCTGCTACTGCAAATATTGACAAACGGTTAAACAGCTAGATGGAAATTTGCTACTGTACTACTACTAGAAATGCTACTGAACAAAAATTATTTGTCAAAATAAACAAACTAGTTCCCGGGCTGATAAATAATGTGTAGGCTATATAGTAGCGCTCATCGAATTTCCATCTAGCTGTTTACCCTGTTGTCAATATTTGCAGTAGCAGAAATCTTCGGGGTGATTTGTAGCATTTAATTGGGATTTTCGTTTAATAATAATTATTCATATAACCTATATTTTTGGACTTGTTTTTTTATATAAATTGAAAAAATAATAGGTTTGGGCTTAAGCCTGCTGCTTTTCCATAAGTGTTATGTACTTGATTGAATGCAATGAATAATTCCGATTAAACAACAACTGAGAAGTGTAATGGATTTTCATAATGATGACTCACCCAGTCTTCTGTTGAAATAGCCGAAAACGGCGGTGTCCTCGACAACTCTGAGGTCGCACCACAGTGCCAGGTCGAAGCCTTCTCCAACGGCAAACCCGTTTACAGCCGCCACCAATGGCTTCCTCGAAAACTCATCCAGAATTCTCTTGAAAAAAGTGAAAGCCAACTTCAATGAAAATATCATGCTTTCAATTGATCATGCCTTTTTAACTCAATCAATCATTATGATTTATACGTGCATGTAGTCTTCTAATAAACGAATAGGTATTTGGATTGTTTTACAATAACATAATCAAGGATTTTAAAATACAATACAAAATCAAATTGAATAAATAAGTTTCTATTTCTATATCTTATTTTACTATTACGTTAAGAATGAATAAATGAATAAAATGTTTATTTCCCCAAAAAAACTAAGGCTGCTGTTTTTCAATAAGTGTTTTGTACTTGATTGAATGCAACGAATAATTCCGATTAAACAACAACTTGTTTTTTTATATAAATTGAAAAATAATTGGTTTGGGATATATAATAATAGGTTTTGAATTTTAAGAATCTTAAAAATAACTTCTAAAGCATAAAGCATTTTGAAAATAGATGAACGATCACACTTTCAATGATAATTATCATAATAGTAATAATGTATATAATTATCACTTCAAAATAATTATGTTTTTGGAATAGCCTGTTGTCCCAATCATATCGTAATTTATGATTTGTGGCTCTGTTCGTAGATAAATGAATTCAAGATTCATTTTTATTAACCATCAGGCTACAATAAGAACAATAGGCAAGTCATATATACATTTTAAATGTATAAATTATATAGTGCAGGCCTATAATGTATAATTTTCTAGCATGAAAGTTCAAGAATAAAAGATTGAGCAACAAGCAATTACATGAGATGTGATTAATAACTACATAGAATCTTTACATTAATTCAATGGTTAGATTTCAATTTTGGAAGGAAGCCAGCTTCATAGATGATAGATTATTAACTTAAGAGGAAGCCTGGTCCACACGCTCTAACCTATAGTCAGTATTGCATGATTACGCCAGATTTGACTGTACGTGTGGACAGTAGATATATTTGAAGTGTACCGTAGCATGAGTAAAATAAGGCTTATATAAGTAGGCCTATGTGAGTATCTGAATCAATTCACTTTCGGAAAACAAGTAGAACATATTAATATGAAAATGAATTTTATTCGAAAATGAATACTTATTTAGACTTACCAAGTCCTGAAACTTCTTCTGAAATGAAGAATCGGATGCTAACTCATTGCAATCCAGTCCTGAGCAAAAGTTACCACCTTCTCCACACAAGATGGCAACTTTAGATTCATCATCACTATTGAACGAATTCAGGGCTTCTTTCAACTTAACCGCTGTCTGAAAATCCAAACAGTTTCTCTTATCAGGTCTGTTGATGTGTATTGCTGTAACTGATCCTATTTTGTTTGAATATACTGTATCTGAAAAGGATACAAACCAGGATGTGTAAAATTTATGGTTTTATACAAGTTTTGCTGATAGATACAATCAGGTGAAACTCATTAAGGTGATAATAACGGTTTTTGCAAAAATATTTTTGTACGTATACAACACTTGAATCAAAATTAATTTTAGAGGAAAATGTGATTCATATTCTCATTTATCAAAGCACATAATAACAGAGCTTCCATTATATTAACTATTAATCGATTAATCAACTATTTATTAGCGAGACATAAGGACATCTGATTATCCAATCACAAATGTAGAACCAACTGATTCAAAAACTTACCTTTTGTTTCGCTACATTCGTCATCCTCATTTGAAGTACAAAAAAATTTTTTACTCAAACGTTTATAATCCTTAAATGTTTTTTGCAATTGAGTTGGATGACATCCATTCAATATTCTTAGTGAGATCATTTTGCAGATATAAACCTAGGAGGACCTGTAATCATTAAATACACCAGTGAAAAACTCACCTCTCCACTGTGTCATAACACGAGGATTTAGGAAGACTATTAAGTATAGAAAGTTACTGTGTTCTATTATAAAGTTGGTTAAAAATGAAACTACGATATACATTTCAAGATAAATGATAAATGATTCTATTGCCTTTAATCCATCAAATACAGCAATTGGTTCGTCAAAGTTACAAGGTACTAAAATTGGTTTTTAATAAAAATATAGAGTTCAGTCTATCAAAATACAGAAATATCACAGTAAGATTCAGGTACTTTTGTAAAACAAATTGATAGTTCTTTCAGGAACTCTGAAAAACTCATTCATTTCATACAAAGGAGTTCGTATCAGAAAATTATAAGTGTCCCGGAGAAACTCCTTGGTTGGTAGAGACCTAGCTGCTGCCGGAAGCCTGTTAAAAAGTCTGGCATTTAGTAGGCCAGGGCTATTCCTCACTCTGCTCAGCCTTGTGAATGGAATGTCGACCTGGTACCTGCCCCTGGTCTCATAGTTGTGGATGTTACTACGCAGTCGCATACCCTCCAGAGAAATCTCAACTTTTTTCAGTGATACGAAGATGTAGAGGCATATCACTGTCATGATGGATTCGGCACAGAAGAGAGGACGACAGTGGTCAATAATTCCTGAGCCAGTAATAAATAATCCGTATGGCCTTCTTTTGGAGCAGGAGAATTCTATTAACTCCCCTAGCTGCACCCCAATGTTCAAGGCCATACAACATGATTCCTTGGATAAATGAGAAATAGACTGTCTTGACATAGTCCTTTGGCACACTGAGCATAAGCTGCCTTAATAAGAAAATCACACATGATAGTTTCTTACAGATTACTTCAATGTGGGGGTTCCAGGTTAATTTTGGATCTAGGTGAAAACCAAGAAGTTGTACACTTCTCTCCTGATCCACAATATTTCTCAAACTAAAAATTATTCTTTGAGTTTTCTCCTCATTTAGCTTGAGGAAGTTTGACTTGAACCACACCGATGCAACATCAAAGGACTCACTCATCTTCTCTGTCAGATCTGTTGAAGAGCTGCTCACATCAAAAATGGTGTTACCATCTGCACAGGCTGCCAACCTATTACCCAGTGCACAAGGTAGATCATTAGTCATAATTATGAAAATCAGGGGGCCGAGTATGGACCCTTGAGGGACCCCATGTGGAATAGCCTTCATTGCAGAAACCCTACCATTCACCTGGACCACCTAGCGACGACCTGATAGGTAAGATTTCAGGAGTCTTAATGAGACATCAGTGACCCCTTAAAACTCCAACTTGGACAGCGAAATCTGGTGGTCTACAGTGTCGAAAGCACGGCTCAAATCGCACAATGTCAAGCCTGTGAAACCCCCGCTCTCAAAGCTCTCAAGCAGACCTTCAAAAGACTTTCCACTGCCTGGGTTGTTGTTCTTCCAGCCTTAAACCCGTACTGAGCATTCACCAACAGTCCAGCACTCTCAAAATATAAGCATAACTGTTTCTTGATTATGCTCTCAAAGATTTTGGAGAACACAGGTAAGATTGCAATAGGCCTGAAGTTACCCGGTAGATCAGTTGAACCAGTTCACAGTTCTACATTGATCAGTAGAATCAGTTGATATGGTACATTACTTTAGTGATTTTTAAGCTGTAGAGTTATAGAAAATGTCTCCCTCCTTCAAAAATTCCTCAAATTGCCTGAATTAGGACTGTAGTTCTAAAACTAACCTGAAGCATTTATTGGTATTCACAATTTCCAAAACAATTTTTTATTAAGCGTAAGAAGTAAATAAAACAAATAGTTCAAATCTCTTAATATAAGATTTTTATATTAAATTCCCAGCTTTTAATTTGACCGACTATGCAAAAAATCATTTGAAATATTCGTCAAGTTCAACAAATCCTAGTATTCTAAATTTTAGCATTGACGACTCTACATATTTTAGACGAGCGGCTTGCCGGCTATAGCAGCTCCAACGCAGCTGTAGCCGTGCACCTCAACATAAAATTGATACTCAATCATCATGCTTCTCAATACAAAAATTTGATGACAGGTAGAGTAGAGTGATCTTATATGAGACACGCGCCTAATATGAGACCCCCAGATAAAATTTCCTTCATAGACCTGAATAATTCAAAACTCCATCCAACGTGAACCTCTTTGATATGGAAGGCTGTGATAGTGTTGGCAAACAGCTTTGAAACAAGTCTTTGGATATTGAGATTATGGTTTGGTTTTGGCAGCTTGGAAAATTTTTACTGTTCCGTCTAAGAATACATATTTTCAGGTAAGTTTGTTGTTTTTCTATTACTTTTTATTGTTAGGTTACTTCAAGCAAACTCTGGAATATTTTCATAACAATAATTGTTGATGATTTTATTTCGTGTTAACATTATTACATTTCTTTATAAAACATAAAGTTGGTCCTAATAAGAGACATTTTGCACTCCCTAATAAGAGACTGTCTCTTATTAGGGTCATGGGTCTCAGATCCAAAATATACATTTCCATCATAATTTTAATGCCTATAATATGGATTATTCAATTATATATATATATATATATATATATAATATATATATATATATATATATATATATATATATATATATATATATATATATATAATATATATATATATATATATATATATATATATATATATAAAACAGGAGACACAAGATATAGATTGAAAACACTTGAAAACTTACATTAGAAATGGGAAAATTTTCATTTTATATTACAAACTTATAAATTATTAAATGTGTCTTCTGTAGCAGCGTGTATTATATATATATAATACTAGAAGGTCATCCATGCTTTGCTACAGGGTTTTAAAATCCCGTCTAATGCCCAGTGTTAGGGCATATCCATTTATCCACCAAGATCATAACTTTCCACATTGTAACATAGCCTACTGTTAGAATATCATGTCAAATGACCAAACCTTATCTGTGGAATTTTAATATTAAAATGATAATGAAAATTATTTTTTCTACAACTGCGCGTAAAGAAAGAATTTACACACTCAATTCTCCTCGTAAAACAGCTTATTTCTGAGGAGAATCTACTTTTTCGCTCGCTAACCATCCGCGCATGCGCAGTAGATTTACTTTACGCTCCCAATCATTCGCGCATGCGCAGAAGAGTTTCTTTACGCTTCCTAATCAGCTGATTGTAAGCAGCTCGCCAAAAAGTCAGATCTTAACCTAAAAAGTCGGTAATTGTAACTCCGCCGATATAAGTAATTTATCAGGTTTGGGCAGTTGTAGAAAAAATGTTGAATGTAATTCGCGCGTAATGCTTCTTTATCGCTCTTGCAAAATTATCACGCTCCGCTTCGCGTCGCGTGATAACTGTTTTGCGCGAGCGATAAAGTCACGCATTAGGCTCTTAATACATAAATAGCTATTTTCATTTGTTAACTTGGATTAGTGTTGATCATTTGTCTGTTACTACAATTATTTCCTTTCATTTTAGA
This sequence comes from Nilaparvata lugens, assembly GCF_014356525.2. Lineage (NCBI taxonomy): Eukaryota > Metazoa > Arthropoda > Insecta > Hemiptera > Delphacidae > Nilaparvata > Nilaparvata lugens. The sequence goes on from NC_052504.1 coordinate 31,218,032, forward strand.
TGTCTGAGAAGCGAGTGAGGAAGAAATGGGATCCAGTAGCAATGGAGAAGGCGGTAGAAGCAGTCAGAAAGAAGGAAATGGGATACACAAAAGCATCGAAATTATTTGGAGTACCTCGTGGGACGGATGAGAAGTATGTCAAGAGCAATTACCCCAACTGCATCACAGCACCCCTAGGAAGGAGACCAACTTTCCCACCCGAAGTTGAATAGGAACTGGTCAAGTATCTTCTCGAAATGGATCAAAGGTATTATGGCCTTCGCTCTAAAGATATGATGCGACTGGCATTCGATTTATGTCTTAAAAATAATATTAAGAACCCATTCAATGTCAATGAACAGTCAGCTGGAAGGAAGTGGCTCCGGTCTTTTTTACGTAGGAATCCAGTCCTATCTCTTAAGACTCCACAATGAGTTTCTCGAGCTAGAATCCTAGGGTTCACCAAGGAGTCTGTGAACACTTTTTTCGATTTATATGAAGAGACAATCAGTAGATTAAAATATCAGTCCCCATAGAGTGTACAATGTGGACGAGACTGGAGTGTGTTGTGCAGCACAAGCACACAAAAATTATTTTCCATGAAGGGAAAAGAGAATTGGGACAGTGCAGTCACAAGAGAGAGGTGGATTGATTACGATAGTAACATGCATGAATGCTACAGGGCTCTTCATCCCCCCAATGATCATATTCCCCAGAAAAAACATGAAAAATGAACTCATGGATGGAACACCTCAAGGTTCTATTTATGGATGCCACATCTCTGGATGGCTCCAATGTGATCTTTTTGTGAAGTGGATGGAACATTTCATTGAACACACTGCTCCTACACCTGAAAACCCTGTACTACTAGTACTAGATGGACATTATTCACATACAAGAAATCTGCCACTTATTGACTTGGCTCGTGAAAAATCTGTTCATATTGTTTGTCTGCCTCCACACTCATCTCATCGGATGCAACCTCTTAATGTTGGATTCATGGCACCCTTCAAAACTTACTATTCACAGGAGATAGAAACTTGGCTCCGAAATAACCCTGGGCGAGTTGTAAATGTATATACTGTGGGGAAGTTTTTTTGGAAATGCATACAAGAAGGCAGCAACTATGCAAGTTGCTGTCAATGCATTTCAGAAAACCGGACTTATTCCCATTGATAGAAATGTGTACAACAAAAACGACTTCATTGAGGAAGCCATCAAGGTTGACCAGCTTAAAGAATCACACCAGCCACCAGTAACCTCTACACATACTGCATCTTCAGCCAGCCCATCTTCACCCTTTCCACCACTACCAACTTTTGAGAATTCTGTCTGCAGTAATAAAATCATCACCTTATAAAAAAGACTGCTACAGGGAGGCCGAAAACAGTTGTTCGGAATCTATCATCTATAAAGAAAAAAAATCAAAGCCTGAAGTGATTGACAGTGACTCATCCTCCTCAAACATGGACATATCTCTGCAAGACTCCAGTTCTGATCTAGATATCAACTCCTCAGAAGATAAAGATAGCTTAGGTCCATCAAGCCAGCCTAGAGATCTCTCAAGATTGAAGACTGGCACTTTTGTAGTGGAACTTCTGTATAATGAGGGGAAAAAGAAGGAATCCACAAAAATCCATGTTAGACAACTGCTGAATGATTGGTCACCAGATAGAATAGAAATGGAATTTAAATTTTTTAAAGTCTGAAAAAATGTTGGGATCATGGTCATTTCAAAATGTTGATGACATCATGAACATAAAAGACAGACAGCATTATTTAATATTTTAGAAGTGAAAACTGTTAGAAGAGGAAAATATACTTTCAATATGTAATTTCATATATCAATTATTATCTCATATTAGGCTAATGATCTCATATTAAGTTGATAGACTACAAATATTTTAATAGCCTAATCTTTCATTTCAACCTGTATATTATGATTATAATCTAACTTATCCTCTATTAGCTGCCCTAATAAGAGACCCATCTCATATTAGGAATAGGGGGTGTCTCATATTGGGAAGCCTATTATCCTAATATGAGACTGTGTTGCCCCTTAAAAAATGTTGTTTTGAGTCAAATTATATGCATTGGAGATTTGATTGTTACTTGAAACATTTGTAGAAATAACCATAGATTCTAAAACAAAATATTTTCGATTTACAACATATTTTCAAAAAGGGTCTCTTATTTGGACCACCTACCCATGTTGGCATTGGGCCTAGATTTACGCCCAAAATTAATGGAAACTAAAACCTACTGTGGCCCAGTATTCCAATTGTTAATGCCTTTTGATTCCGTTTCCGTTTTATTAAACTTATTTCAGGTAGGTGCGGTCCAATAATGTTTAATCTATAATAACTACCTCAACAATTATTATTTATTAATTCATTTTGTCGGCGTGATTCAAAGTCTGACTCTACCCATAAAACTTCATAACAATTGAATCACGTTTACAAAGCACGTATTTTTTTGAATAAAAAATATAAACGACAGTAAATTATTGAAAATTGAACGGAATACAAAGCATGTCATAAGTTCTAGAAAGTGAGATAAAATAATATAAAGGACCTAATGGAAACATTAATCAATGCTTGAGACAAAATTCTTAGCCGAAGAAACCCATTTTCCAACTTACCTTAACATTTACTATTGATAATAAGCTATATTGCAGAATTCAAAATAGCATAAATGTTTTTGCTTATCTTAAATACCGTAGTTTTCCCTAAATATTTACATTCACAAAATGAGAACATGAGTACACCATAACCTCAAATTTATATTTCATGCAAACAGATCATTTCGTCTGCTGATTTTCAACAGCTGACTTTCTATGGATTATTTTTGAGCGGGCAATTCAAATGTACGTAAAAACCATGTTCCACTAAAGAATCAAGGTTTGTTCAATGCTACTAATTGCTATAATTCCTACTATCCTGAAGTTCACTTCAATGATAATCATTATTCTATTTATAGTGAATTATTCTAACTATATAATATAAGAAAGCTTATTTAAATTATTTTAAAACAACCATCATTATAATTTGTCTGTATATTGGTTAATGTAAACTCTGTCCAAACTATGGAGAATTCAGAATAGAAACATGTTTATAAGAGAAAGAGATATAATAAGAGAAAGTGATGTATAAATAAAGCGGGATAAAGCTTTGCCTACATAGGTATTTGCAAAAAAGAGCAATTTGATTAGGTAATTCTTTTTGATTATTCCAAAAGATTACTTTTGGCACTTTCAAGTCTTGCTGAAAATGTCCAGCACATCTGAGGGCTTGTGAAGGCTCTGAACTAATGGTAATTCGCCATTGTTTTGCGTAAAATTCTAATATAAAGGCTATTATTCAGGCTGTGCACCACGCTTTTGGAAACTTTTTATAGGTGAATTTTTTTATGAAATTATCTGCTACCAATTGAAATGTATCTTCCTCAAGATTATAGTCTAGGCACTCATATCAAAAGCGATTTGTATAACCTTAACACAACATTCACCTCTCATCAAATACATTATTACAAAATCCAACCTACCAGACCTGCTTATTGTTTATGATAGCGGTACTTTTGTTAAAATTCTAAAACTTAATCTTGTATTTCTAGTCTTGAATATACCTTACAGTACTTGATAGAAAAAATGTATTACTGGCAGCCAGAAAATGCTTTTGAATTAAATTGTTTTAATGCGTGACGCACATCCGCATTTCTAAATTCCATACAATCATAAAAAATTCACCCTCAGCCAGTATTGTCCAAAAAGAAAATCATCTCTGGAGGTGGATAATCATGATGATTATAATGAAATAATGATGATCAGCAAACAGCAATGATGATCAATAACATGAGTATTATGAAGAACCAAAGAATAAAGAACTTAAATCGATAGGTCAATGTTTAGCAAGCTCTTGCTCGATACATGAACATGATTTTTATATATTAAATCATATAGGTTTTATAGAATAGATGGTATATATTACTATTATAATAGTTTCAGAATTGTTACTGTATTTAGAAAACATATAGAGATACTATGAAAACTTATTTCAAAAATGAAGACAATAATATCATCTGAACATCATATATTTTCAAGACACAAATCAAATTGAAAATACTCTATAAACGTTCACAGATAGATCCCTCCATTGGAACAATATTTACAGCAATTATCGAAAATATGAACACAGTCAATACAATGACATTGATGCATTACATTCCAAGAATTAGAAAACTTATAATATAAAGGAATATTGTTTGATAACTTTAGAAACAAGAATGGTTTTAACGAATTGGAAATTAGTCACATGCTTTGAGATAGAATAATTCATTATTTAGGAAGACTGGAATATTTATTTTTTATGAAACAACCTGAAAAATGATTTACAAAAATTTGAAAGGTAGATAATTGAGAGAAAAGGAGATTTCAAGACGTGTTACAAGGATTTGGAGAGAAATCAAAGCTAAAGCCCGGTTGTATAAAAGCCGGTTAAATTTTAACCGTGAATAATTTCATGAGAATCAATCAGAGAAGACCTTTCAGAAAAGTCGGCTTCTCTGATTGGTTCTCGTGAAATTAATTACTGTTAAAATTTGACCGGCTTTCGTGCAACCGGCACTCAGAATGTCAATACAGTTTTGTGAATGACGATTTGTGACAATAGGAACTGCAAGAAATAAGAATACAAAAATACAAAGAAAAGAAATGACAAGTACTTGTAAAAATTATTGTAAGAGAATAAACGACTATGCTAACGTCTCTGATACATTATTTTGTACACTGTTTTGTTTTGTAAGTCTTTTATGGATAGGAAAGATTATCGTTGCTCTTAGCCATATAATAAAGGAATTCATGATGGTCATCGGCTGATGCCAAACAAAATAAAATTACCAAATGCACTTGACTAATACGAAATACGAATAAATATCACAATAGAAGTTCAAATTTGATTACTGAGAATGCCATTACAACCAAGTAAATAAGTATGTGGAACGAAATAAGTTTGCAAGTAGACATTTTCCCACAACTCAACAAGAACGTTATCAAATAATATGGAAAATAAGATGGCAAGATTCATAAAAATATTGAATCTCAAGATCTAGATTTGTACTAGTATTTGGGTTTCAAACATCGTCATACAAATAGAATTTTCCTCAAAAGCCAATGTGGAGAAATTCCATTTTTCTCATGGAGTTATGTAACTTTGTACTAATTTTGAGCATTGAGGATTATTTTAATTTGAAATATAAATGATCCATTCTATAGTTTGCATTTATGGTGATGTGAACATCTTACACTAAGATCTTTCTTTTCTCAAATGCAAGAAGTTTGGTTTTACCTCAAGGTCAGCTATTGTACTTAATAGGGCACTGAAGCAATAATAGAATGATGATTAAATAAAATTAAAAATTCAATCAAATCTTCCTCATCACTGAACCTGGCAGTGTAATCATACCCGTGATCTCTATAAATATATCTTGTTATTAATATTGTAGTAAATGAAGTTCCTCATACTCGGTTCGTATCAGAAAATAGATTCTTCAGAAATCAAAGGTTTAGATTTTGTTTCCAGCAAAACTTTGAAAATAGCATCACTTAAATTATTTCGCATTCATTGCTGACCAGTTGTTGAACAATGATGCACAAACAGTTTCCAACAGTTCCATTATCAATACTTCTACATAGTTGGAACTGAAATAGTAGTTTGATAACAACTTAGTTTTTGAACTGAATTAGTATCTAAGTAGTTTTAAATGGTAGTTTGTGAGTGAAATCAAAATTAAATACTAATGTTGCACGAATGGTCTAGGATTGCCCAGGTATATTGATAAAATAATAATAAAAAAATATAGTGAAGTAAATTGATGTTATGTCGTTTTTTTTCATGGAACAGGTAGATCAGACTCATGGTTTACCACAACTTATCTAGTTCCTATTCTCTGAGCGGTACCGAAAGAGTTATGCTTTCCTTCCGACTGAATTAATTGACGCTGGAACTATGAATGGGGTATGGCGTTGGCATTGATCTCCTTTGAATTGGGATGCACCGGTTTTTGCTGTTGGATATTGTTTGGAATGTAGTTGGGTTGGCCCTGTGGCATGGCATTCGGGTGATGGAAATTGTTCTGAGATGGCGGCGCCCCCTGATTCACCTGCGGAGGACTGCCCATATTTGCAGCGTATTGCGGGGAGTTGGGGTGAGGCGGCTGCTGAGGATAGCCTTGCTGAGGCTGGTGAGGGAAACTGCCCTGAGGAGCAACACTGGGAGGCTGGGTACTAGAGTGCTGATTGAAAGAGCCTTGAGGCACTCCGCCTTGAGGTGGACTGGCAGTTCCTTGCTGGGGAATTCCACCTTGTGGATAGTTGGGCTGCTGAGGAGGTTGACTTCCTTGGGGAGGGTAGTTGCCCTGTGGAGGATGACCACCTTGTTGAGGCTGAATGTTTTGCTGAGGTGGCATTCCTTGCTGTTGCATTCCTTGTTGAGGATGCATTCCTTGCTGAGGTTGCATTCCTTGTTGAGGTTGCATTCCTTGTTGAGGTTGCATTCCTTGCTGAGGTTGCATTCCTTGCTGAGGTTGCATTCCTTGCTGAGGTTGCATTCCTTGATGTTGCATTCCTTGCTGAGGGTGCATTCCTTGTTGAGATTGAATTCCTTGCTGAGGGTGCATTCCTTGCTGAGGTTGCATTCCTTGTTGAGGGTGCATTCCTTGTTGGTAACCTTGTTGAGGACCCCCACCTTGCTGTTCATTGAACTGATTAGGATGTCCTTGGTAATATTGCTGAAAACATAAATGAAAGAATATTACTTACTTTCTGATAAAATTTTATAATGATAAAATACGACGATCGTTTTTTTCAGCCTCCAATCACATATCATGAGATACAGTATGAGTAAACGTAAATATGGATCTAACTTGAAATGATCATGATCATACTAACTCATAAATACTTGTAAAAAATCAATCTTAGAAACCTGTTGGTTGTCTGGTTGTTGGTGAAATGGGATTATGTTCGCTACAGCAGCCTAGAATAGGATGCCTCAGATAAACCCTGAGTATGCTTCAAATGGTGACTTTTTCTTATATTGTTTTGTGAGCAATTTACGAAAGATAAATTGTCAATTGTCATAAAAAGATGTGCATTTGGAGTCTTTCAAGATAATTATCCTAAATTATTACTGGAATCAGATTGAAGGGTGAAGTCCTTTCACAGTAATTATCTGCATTAATTCTTCGGTTAAATTGACAGAAACATTTTTAACACTACAGGAGCTAAACCAGTTTGAATCTCAGGTGTATTCTCATTTCTATTCTGTATAACAAATAGGTTCTACTCTTTGTTTCTAAAAGTTATCTACTCATCTACATATTTATTTTCTGTTCTGAATATGTTAACTGTTCATTTGTTTCCATTATAATGTAGTGTTAGTATTCAATGGGTCTTGCAAGACCTGGCAATACATTGTCATTTGTGGTAGAGAATCAATCAATAAAGAATCAATGGGTTTCTTTCCCATTTTTATACTGCAGCAGTATTATTTGGATGACTTGTATGATCTCTATACCTGAGGTATGAATGATTAGTAAAATGTACTTATGAGATCATCCTATTTTGATTCCCGGTACACCCCTGGCTGTAGAGCAGACAAGATAGAGATAAGATTACGCATAATTATATATGTTACTGTTACTGCATTTGAATATAATTCTGAAGTTCACTTTCTTGATTAGTTGCTCATCCATGAATATAGAGTAGGAAAAATATTGAGATGTCTAGTCTGAAATTCTGTATAAATGTTTTAAATTATTGAAATTAGTTACCTGTCCTTGTGGAGGTGGCATCATACCCTGATGGTGTGGCGGTAGCTGAAAATTTCAAAACAAACTTATTCATAGAGAACACTTGAATAATATTGAAACCCACCATTAAAAAGCTGGAATAATGTCAATTATTGAGTTAAAGTACATTGATAAATTATGGTACATTTATCTCAACCAAAACCTTAAATACCTGAGAAGCTTCGACAGGAAATTAATTTCCACCACCTTATGAAAAGTATTGAAACAATACGGCAATACACCAACTTCAATTAACAATATTGATTAGTAATAGCTGCGTTGATGTTATTATAGTATGCAAGCTTGAAGTTAATCTGAAAATTACAATCAAACTTGGTCCACCTAAACAAAACCTTGTAGATTTTATCTATTTTTCAAAAAAGTGACTGCAATAGCCTACACCCATTTCAAAGAACAATATTGATTTAGTAATAGCTGCGTTGATGTTATTTCATCTAAGTTAAGTTAATCTGAAACCTACAAGGTGCGCCAGAGAAACTTATTTGAAAAAATTCCCGCGCGGTGAATTGGTCGTGTAGAGGGGCAAGAGGGGGCGCATCTGGACAGTTGAGTTCCCAAGTTTATCCTCCCTCAAGTAATAATAATAATAATAGTACTCCTTAAATACTCCTTAATAAAAATAATAACCCCTCAAGTAAGTAGCTATCATGCTCTGGTCTAGAGAGGAGCGGGCCTTCGCAGTTGAGAGCTTGTTGTTGCTACGCAACGTGCCTTCCACGCTCGATTTTAAATTCCTCCTCACAGACTCATTCCTGGTCGTAATTCGAATCTGTCGTGGGTTAAATCATTTCGGGAGTGTGGAACTGTCGCTAAACCCAGAAATGGACTTCAACGCACCATCAGAGCCTCCAGAAAATTTCGAAAGAGTGAGGCAGTCAGATGTGCGTTCTCCCCGGCGTTTGGCTCGCACTCAGCTGCTATGGCAAATTCTGACTCCACTATTCGACGAATTTTCCATGAAGGCCTTCAATTTCATCCCTATAAATTGGCTGTTGTTCAAGAGTTGACTGAACGCGATATTGTTGCCCGTCAAAATACATGTGATGTGCTGATTGACAACCTGCCTGAAAACGCGGTCATTTTTCAATGACAAGGCTCATTTCCACATGCGTTTCCTCAATGCGACTTCTTTTATGGGGTTATTTGAAATCCCTGGTTTATGTCGATCGACCACGGACTTCAAGAACAACATTCGCGTCGTCATTGCCAACATACTGATTGATATACTGCAACGAGTGGATACAAATTTAAAAAATCGACATCAGTGTATGAGCGATGGGGGTCGCCGTTGATCTGATGTCATTTTCAAGACTGCATGAAAGAAAATTAGGAAAAAAACAGATTGAAACAATAACTAAAGTACTTTTGTTTTTATTGTCCTTTGGCGCACCTGTGCAACCAATCTCGATATACCTAAGCCTGTAGATTTTTCCAAGTTTTCAGGAAAGTATTACATCGGTTTTTTTCCGTTTGAATGTGCCTATTAAAATAATTTATAATCATACATACTCACATTCGTAAAACTTTGGTCCCTTGCATTCTCAATGTTCCATCTCATCTCCCTTGCTATTAGATGATGATGTATAATTTCTTTGACCATTTATGAAAATATCATTTAGTTCCAACAAGTAAGCCATCAAACTTTTGGTTATCTGGAGAAAGTTCATCAATGATTTCTTAATTTTTGATAATCAAGTTTTACAAGATATTTTTCCTTTTTTCGTAGCAGTTTGTATCCTATTTCAGGAGCTTCAGGATAATATTATTTCTATTGCAGGAACCAAGAATGTATTTAGTATCTTGATAGAAAGTTATTCCAGGTTTTTCTACTTGATAATGCTTTTGTACAAGTTCTGCACACATCATCAATAAAAAATTTGATACGCAAAATATATACAAGCAATCCAGAAAGTTTATTTCCAGTCTAAAGGTGCAATTCATTTGCGACGACTCGAGACGCGCAACTAGTGCCACGTGGTTAGACGCACAGCTCGATGAATCATCAAATCTAATGATTTTTTTATATTACGTACTCTAGCCGCGCGGCTCGAGTCGTCGCTGAGGAATTGCACCATGGGATAAAATTATTTCTTGCGATCGGGGAAACAAGACATGATATGAATTACAAGCGTTCTTCGCACCTTCCCTAAAAACCCAAAGCAGTTTAATCGGAAGAGTGTTTTACCTGTCCTTGGTGAGGCATCATCATGCCTGGATGTGGAGGTAACTGAAAAATTTGAGCAACCAAGAATTGTCAAATCAAAGTGCCAGTAAGGTATTCAAAAACGACTATGCTTCGAAAAATGTAGGCTACAATAATTCGATATAAAAATTGTAATTTACAATAAAAATAACGAGTTCAAAATTATAAAACATTATTTAATCGTACTTTATTTCGTTATAAATATATTGATTGGAAGAAAAGTCTCCTATAATATAAAATTTCTTGAAAATCCATCTTTGTATTGAGTAGAAAATACTATCTCTTGATTTCCTTTTAAAATAATTGTTCATCTCTTCAGAATAGCGCTCTAGAGCTCAAATCTCCTGGACATACAGAAGAAGTGATAACAAATTAGTTTCAATTATTATTTGAATAGTTTTCCTACACAACGAAGATAGTGGTATCAACAAAACAGATTGGAATAATATAATGAAACTTTAATTTTCCATTCAAGAGATTATAAAAAATTGAATAAAGAAACGTGATGTTATATCATTCATTGGGAACAAAATAAAAAAATTTTGTAATCAATTTTTACAAAATAGTTCACAAATTTACATCAAAAGTTAAAGCCAATCAAATTTTTGTGAGAGAAAGAATTTGTAAGAAAGTTAATTGTTGAAAAACAAGGTCCTGGCTGAAGTATGAGAGTAGTAAGGCCCATTGACAGCTTAAATTATTATACAGAGTGAGTCATATGTATGGGAACACTTCATTAAGTTGGAGACTGTTTTAGATATAATACTTTAACTTTCAGGATACGTTATTGGTCAAATACCTTTTGACGTACAACTGAATGTCAACCCCACATAAGGGGGTGACTTAGGGGTTGTAACTAGATTATTTTAAATTTAAACATTCACTGTGCTATACATCATTTTAAAGGCATTTTTAAAACAAGAAAGATGACATCAATAAATATGTTCTATGATACCTTTATCCAAAATGGCGGCGGGTTGAACTTTATCAATTACTTCTTTAAAAACCAAAACTTCAATCAGCCGCCATTTTGGATACAAGTATCATAGAACATTTTTATTGATGTCATCTTTCTCGTTTTGGAAAGGCCTTTAAAATGATGTATCACACAATGGGTGTTTACATTCAAAATATTTGAGTTACAACCCTCATTTCTTTAAAAACTAAAACTTCAATCAGCCGCCATTTTGGATACAAGTATCATAGAACATTTTTATTGATGCCATCTTTCTTGTTTTAAAAAGGCCTTTAAAATGATGTACCACACAATGGGTGTTTACATTTAAAATATTCGAGTTACAAAATTTAAGTCACCCCTTATTATGTGAGGTTGAAATTCAGTTGCACGTCAAAAGGTAAAGTATTTTACCAGTAATTATCCTGAAAGTTACAGTATTATATCTACAGCTGTCTCCAACTTATTAAAGTGTTCGCATACATATGACTCACTCTGTATATTCAGGTGAGGTGGGACCTTCCCGCAAGGGACTCACCACACCCAAAAAGCCACACGAATTCACTTTACTATCTGATTATATTGAAATCCGTTCAACAATAATGATACTGAATTATTAGCACAATCGAAACATCTCTTCTAACAACGTATTATATCAACTTCTAACATAGTTGAAGGAGTTCTAGTTCTATAACTCTCTGTTTACCTCTGTGTGGGTTGTGTGGCAGAGAGGACGTAGAGTCCTAACTCCGCCCTCAATAAAGGCAATTAGTCGATTCCAATGGATTATTATAATCAACTATTTTTCCACTCTCTGTGGATGAAATTGTATTCTCCATTTCCCACCAACTCTTAATCCAGGGAACCTCAGTGATTTTTCACTTTCCTAAGCAATGAATATGATTAATTCTGAAGAGTGAAAATTGATGTTGTGGAACTCTTCCATAATGTGAGAGAACACACGAAAGCATGCTCCTGTGAAATGATAATATTTATTTAAATAAAGTGGATTTTCGACAACATCTCAAGTTTCTTCAGAAATATGATAAGTGTTACTCACTCTTCCCTCCTTGATGAGTTTCTCGATTTCCTGCTGGCGTCTCCTCTCGAACTCAGCGTATTCTTCGGGAGTGTACATCTGCTGCTGGTCCAGAGATTCCCAGCCATCATCCCTCTCAAACTCTGGCTTTTTCGTTTGATCCATGAATTCTTGGAAACTTAAAATCATCATCAGTCGATTGATTATTCACACTCATAAATAGATTTTCTACAATAAGTCAATAAAATAGATTTCTTTCCACTAATTTTGTTGATCTTGTAAATTGCTACATTACAATCCTCAATTAACGGTACCTAAACTCTTGAGAACATGAGTAGAATGCATGTAAATCTTGTGAAATGCAATATAAATCTTTTTGTAAAATACTACATTAAAATCCTCATTTACCGGTACCTGAACACTCAAGAGCATGTGAAAAATGCATGTAAATCTTGTGAAGTGTAGCCTACATCTTGTAAAATGCTACATTATAATCCTCAATCACCGGTACCTAAACACTCAAGAACATTAGTAAAATGCATGTAAATATTGTAAAATGCTAGGTTAACTCATTTGCCAAAACAATTCTAAGAACAGTTGACTCACTCGCATAAATACATGAACAGGCCTCGTTGTATCTGAACTTGCCGGACAGAATTAGTGTAGTTAGTAAGGTGCTACTAATAAAACTGAAATGGATAAATTGATACATTTTTCAGGTACTTGTTTTTTATCCAATGCAAATTTTCAAAATGTGTATTTTTTTAATGAATTAATATTGAAAGTAAACATCGTAACTCAAGTCTTCACTACAACAACAAAACGCTGAAAATTTCAACTTTATCAATACCGTACTTATTTAATGACTTATTTGCCCTATGAATGGGATCCAAACAATTCACTTATGAATTATTTATAAGGTGAAAAATGATGTAGTAAAACCGTAATATATTTTTTTAATGAAAATTACCTGTGTCAAAATAGAGTAGTTGATCCATTTATTTTTCCTACTGCATCTCGTAATATGTGAAGTCTGAGGATGCTAGTAAGACATGGCGAAACGGAAGTCACTCCTCTTAATCAGTGAGTAAATAATACTTTCAACCACAAAGTTTTCGAGAATTGTGTACTGCAACATTACCTGATCAGTCCATCTCTGTTGGTGTCGCTTTCACGGAACACGTGCTCTCTCATGCGCTCCATCTCTTCGGCTCTCTCTCTCATGTCATCTTCGGGGACTCCAGCTTGGTAGAGTTTGTCCAACTCCTTCAGGAACAGCATCTTCACCTCCTCTTGGTCCCAGTAGCCGTTGCCGTCAAGATCTGGCCAACAATATTCAATCAAATTCAACCCAACAAAATACGAATTCTCATTGACAAAGATGATATTTTTATTAATTTACAACTTTGCCGTCCTATCGTTCCCATGATTTTATAATGTGGATAACACAATTAAAGAAGTCCGACTGAACGCGCTTGACTGATTTCAATATCCTTGTTTTTCCTTTTAGGGAGAAATTTCTTTGAATAAATTACATGAATATTTATTCATTATTTGAAATATGACAATTTATTCAACATTTTGAAGAGTTTAGTGTCCTTTTCCTTTACAGTTAGATTTAATACAGTAAAAATCAATCAGGGTGAAATTAGGGAGAAATTTCTTTGAATAATGACATGAATATTTATTCATTATTTGAATATATGACAATTTATTCAACATTT
>NC_052504.1:31231894-31263433 GCF_014356525.2 Nilaparvata lugens
AAACGATAAAAGTGTGGCTCAAGCTTGATTAAGCTTCAATGTCGGGGTACCGAGCTTCGCTAAGTTTGAGCCACACTTTTATTTATACCTTTTGATTGTAATTAGAAATTTTTTCAGGGATATAAAGTGGAATTTATTTTAACCAAGTGTGATCAAAAAAGTTATTTTTTCTTTTTAGTGAATTCTCAAAAGTGTTGATATTTTTTAAAATTAAGTGTATTTTTATTTTTTAGTTTTCACTTAAAATTATTCACTATCTAAAAAGTGAACAAAATCTCCTAGAAGCAAGTTCTTGACCACACAGAGACTTTGGGAATTTCCTAGTCGTTGAACTAATTAAAATGGAAGTCGAAGATTGTTAGATTCATTTAAATGTTACACTTGTTTTTATTTATGCTTATGGCTTTTTCGACAGAGAGATCCTGTAAGGATGAGAGTGTAGTGTTACACTCTAATTCACGTAGAAATCCAATGAATGGAAACGAGCTAACTCAAGACTCAACAGTGACGGAATGGAAAATTCAGTTATAAAATCAATGATAAATGCTAAAGAATTCAATGATAGATGTTATATTATTATCCCATTGCCCTGTAAGTGATTAATATAAATTGAATATCGGAGCACCGAGCTTCGCTCGTTATTTATTTATTGACTTTTGATAGACCGAACACAATTCTTTTAAATGATTGCGGAATTACTAATAGGCACAACCCAAATTGTTTTTTTCCGAATTTCGATTTATACACTATAAATAGTCCAGAAAGTAGATTATGTTCCATACACTTGAATTCAGGTTCAATTTTCTGTTCAAACATTTGAAAACAAAAAATTAATAATTTAGATTATAAGTTATACAAACCAAATTGAATAACAAAATAACACTTACTAATCACTTGAAATGGTGAAATAATGATCAACTTCGAAAATTATGATATACTCTAGTTTAGGAGGATTATCATATCATGTCAACAATCAGATTATGTTGATCAAATCGATTGAATTATCTAGCTAGATAAAATTTTTTGCTGATTGATTATGATTACACAGCTGGAAATAATTCTGTCTCTCTCCCACACAGCCACACGCATCTTCTGTTATCGAGAGGCGACGAAATTATCATCTGTTTTCCAAGGATGAATTAATGTCGTTCAGCGAGTTTTCCAAAGAATGAGACCTAGTGCAATCGAATCTTTATAATATATCATAAACCTACTATGTTCCAAATTTCGTGAAAATCGTTAGAGCAGTTTTCGAGATCCGTAAAACAAAAATAACCAGATATAAAAATAGCCAGATATGGAAATAACCAGATATATACAGAAATTGCTCGCTTAATATAATAAGATATCAAAAATTGATACTGCTCTCAACACTAATTCAGACAAAATAAATCCATCACAAAATTATTGAAAAAATAAATTTAGTACCAGCCTACTTGTGCTGCTACAGCTGTATGATAGAATCATATGAATGATAGGGAAAACTTATTTTTGCAAAAGAAAGAGGAAATGAGGGGAATCTAACCCATAATCAGCGTGCTAAGCAGACTCTCTACCTCCTAGACCACACCAGTCCTGAAGTTCAGAAGGATTTTTTTTATATAAAAGGGTCGAAACAGCAAGATCATGAACAACTCACACTCTTTCCTGTTTTTCATCCTTAAATCCTTGAATCCTTCAATCAAAATTTTACTTAAATTGTAGTGTCAGATGGTACCAATCAGCTAGTGGAAACCAGAAGGCTGTATGTGCCCTATGAGCCGAGATATAATCGAAAAACCATGGCACGTTAGAAGTTTGTCAGAGCAACTAGAATAAAGTGTTTAAAAAGCAGTAACAACATTATATTCATAGCAGATGTGATACTACTGCAGTTAATAATGTTTAGCAACAGTTTCAGCCCGGTAGGATGAGGCTGTGATGAGGGGCTGTCATGTTAGTAGCCACCGGATACTTGCCCCCCTCCCCCTGAAATAGTAATTTATTTTGATATTAATGATATATTCGCCGTTGTCCAGTAAGGAAAGATGATTAGAAAAATTATCGATGTGATTTTAAAAGTGAATGTCTATGACATTGACTGAGATTAGCGTAGAGGATTAGAAAAAAGTTGAAATGGAAAAGTTTACTCAGAAATAATTCAAGTGAGATAACTCAGAAATAATTTAGTGAATTTAAAACAGTAAAGGATATAAATTCCACCTAAAATAAAATCGATTTATTGATGAAACTTATCATTTACCTAGAACCATTTGTAAAATCAGTGGAAATCGACAAAAAATTATCAGATTGCCATCTTCATTCGACCATGATCGGAATTAATGAACTGTTGCATTCTGAGTAGCGTACCAACTGGAATATTTTTATGCTCCACAAGATTTGTGATTGGACAGTGGACTCTTGATATTCTCACTACCGGCACTGTAGTGGGAACAGGCGCTGTGGCCCATTGTTTATCGGTTATTTGATTGGATCAGATTATATCGCAGCTCATCTGCCAATCAAAATGTCGCGTGACGAGTTGAATAAACTAAACAAGACCATGAAAATGAATACGAGCAACGCTCGTGCCAAATCCGATTGGACCGATATGCGCTGCGTTGCTGAAAACATTCATTCGGTTTGGTTGCGAGTGAAAAGGTTACAACAGGATACGGTAGTCTATTTCTGAAAACCACGTATTAAAACTAGGAAGCTATGGAAAAAAATAAATATGGAGATTTGCAGAATTTGTAGTTTATGAATGGATTGTACAGTTCGAAAATACGTTACAGTATCGGACAACTCACATTGTTAAGTATGTAACCGTAATCACGTAATCAGTGATTGGTGGTAAGCTGATTATGATTAGTGTTAAATTTTTACTAATTGATCAACAACAGCAACTAATTCTGGAAATGATCAAATCCGATGCGATGAGATTAATTTCATAATAACGTCAATTCCAGGGTATGTGCACTGATTTAACAATGTATGGCATATGAATGTGTAATTACTAACTACATCACAAAATGTGAATATCATTCCTATTATTTAATACTGATAAATCATTAACAGATATCATATTTGTTTCAGCGTTACTCGTGTTGTAGCAAAACCCAAATAATAGAGTAAAGAAGCATCTTTGAGATGTGTGATTTGATTTGTGTATCATAAAATGTAAACAAATAAATAAAAATATGAGATGCGATCTTTTCGTCCACTTACAGAAATCAATTGCCAAACGTTGATAATAATGCTCAAGGAGTTGATGTGGAGGTACAAATAGTGAGACGCTGTGTAGGCGCTGTTCAGATCAGGGAATCACTTCACTGAATAATTTTCATTTCGAAACTTGGTTTTGTTGGGAAAAGATAAAACGTACTGCTTAGCTTTCAAAATCTGGTCGAGGAAGGAAAAACTCATTTTGAAAATACGATGTCGAAGTTAATAATAGCTTATTATTGCCAGAGGCGTATCTAACCAAGTTTGAACGTCGTAAACTCGTAATCCATTTGAATTGGAGGTTTATCCAGGAAGAGGATGAATATCATGAGTTGTGTGGTGGAGCTTCTATCATCAAAGAGGATGAAAAAGGGCTACGAACTCTACAATTAAGGTCACTTGAAAAAATCTGTAGCTTCGAAAGAACTTATGTAGAAAAGTCAACATCATGTTGATGGTATCCCGAATAATTCATTCACTAATGAAATAATCATTCAGTAAGTCCTAATCAATACAATATTTTTTTCTATAAATACTTGTTTGAAAGTTATTTTGACAAAGTATTGGAAGACTTCAGCATGAATTGAGGAGAGACAGTTTAATCTCTTCATTCAAGTAAAAGCTTACTATACCACTCAAAAACCATTCGATAAAACAATGAATATAAACATCCTCATCCACAAGTTTTTATAGAACAAAAGTTCTTACAACTTTTATCTTGGTAAGAATAAAACTTATTACGTTTTGCAGTTTTTATGACAGTAGTTTCAGATTGTTCTGGATTGGCTGTCTCAGAAATACAACAATTGCTGAACTAATTTCATGATATATAGACTGTATGGAGTGTTTTGAGTATACTGTATTCCCTCTTTATTCTATTTATATGACCACCCATTCTAAACACACATTCGATTCATATGTGCGGTCTATTGTGATTCAATTCATAGCATTTCAAATAATGAAAATTAATGTTATTTATATACATCAAGATCTAACACAAACAATGCTGAGTTTGATAAAACATATAGAAATAAGTATTCAGATCATGTCCTTATAATTGCCAAAAACCGTCTCCCATTAAATGTCCTACTCCACGAGCCATTAGGCAGAAGAAGTATTGGTGGACCGAGGAATAGATGGACGCCGGAACAGGCTTGAAAAGCCTAATACATGACGACGACGATGATGATGATATCAAACACTATGAAAGTTTAAACCGATCATTTCCAAGACTACTCTTCCTGAAGATATGTACATGGGTTTGTAAATTCTGTTTGTAAAATTACGCTGAAATTTGTGTGTGTAGAGTTGAACCGCTTTCATATTGTCGGCACGTTTATCAATTACCGGAAATACTGGACAGGCGACACTTCATGGATGGATGCCCTTATTTTGGCGCAGACTGTAAATCAATTGAGCTAATTTGAAGTCGTATCATTCAGAAACGGAATTCGAATATCACAATTGGGAATTTGCCTGAGAATATTATTCTACAATAAAATTTCCAGTACTATTCAATTGGTACCAGTTGATATCACCTCTCCTTACTGTATTAAAAATGCTTCATTATTTTCGGGATGGATTTAATTGTTGAAAAATCTTCCTGTTTCTTGCTTGCTATCGGCCACTTCACTACTTTTGGGTGGAAGATCAACTATTACGAATCAAATAGGAAACCAATCCAAGAACCACTATTCAAATTTGTTTAATATCTTATAGGAGAGTTTTTTTTATTTTACTTTAATAGGGAAGTCTGTGATATTGTGTTATGTAGAAATTGAGAATGATAGATAAAAAAGGTGAGTTTTGATCAACAAAAAAATAAATTGGAGTATGTGGAACCATGCACAAAAACCACATCCCGAGCTAAAGAAGCTAAGGTTGAACTTATCACAAATAGTGATAAGTTGAAGAGCTGAAGAGCTCTTAATTATCAGAATTGTAAGTTTTATTCCAAGGTTGTAGGAAAATTCCTATTCCTTTGCGTTTTCTATAGAGAGTAATTTTTCCTTCAGTATTACATGTAGTTTGAATATGCTGGTATGATGTAGCTGTGGGTGTTCCAAGGAAAGTACGATGAGATGACATTAAGTTGATAGAGCAGTATAATTGCAATGTTTTCTGTATAGCAATTCAATCAATCAATCAAGTAATCAATTTTATTCAAATCAACACAATACAATATACACAAAATGAAAATGGAAAAGAAAATGTTATTAGAATTTGAAAATTGCAAAAGTAAGATATTACACCTTCATTCTACCTCCACAGAGGTGAACTAAATTATTTAAAGTTCCAGTTTTCAAGTGCTCAAATGATCTGGATTGAGCATCAAAGTAGAACAAAACATTGGTTAGAGTCACGCAACCAGAAACTAACTTATCTCGAGTTTTGATGTTAAATCTGCAGAAGAAAATCAATGCTGCTCCGCTACATCCAATCACAACCTCTGTACAGAATTAAAATTGTAGAATGTATACATTCTATACTCTCTGATCACAACAATGGAGAGCTCGATCTTTTCTGCGAATAAGAAAGGTGTCTGCAACTCCAAGTAAGTCATTAATTTGAAGCATACTGCTTTGATGATGCACTTGCTCCCAAATACTAATATATAATATAATATTATTATATTATTAGTCCAGTCAAATGGTCGTTTATCAGGAAACAGCCACGAAAGAATTTTTCTCGACAGTTCTAAATGTATTGGGGCGCTGTATTCGAATCTGAAATTTGCTGACACGCCAGAGGGCAGCTACAACCCCAAAACCCCCCAAAATCCCCGGAATTTCCGACTTTTTTAATATTTTCATTTAATATCGAGAACCTTAGTTTTTCGAGAAAAACCATTCCCTACAAAATTAGAGATAATAAAATTTCCAATAGATTGAGTGGTCGCGCAGTTGGTTCCAGAGCTACAAACTTTCAAAAAAGGGGTAGTTTTTAAGGGCAATAAATACAGTTGCAATCTTGTAAAGAACACATTTGATGAGATTGTCTAGAATTATCGAATGGCAAAGCATTGCAAGCAATATAAGGAATACAAAGCTAGGAAGGATTGAAGCAATACAAGGAGCCTGAAAGGCTGGATGGAATGGCTAGCAGCAAATGCAGTTGAACATCTCAGTTCAATCAATTTCTCTCTGATTTGATGATCAGCACTCACCTCTACTTCATGAACCTTCTCCATAGCGGATGTTGGCTATCATGATTATGATTTTTATTCTATTAACACTCAGCAGTATCCGCTAATTCTAAACAAATTCCATTTATGAAGTTCTGGGCTCAATTCTTCATGAATTAGGTTTGTGGGGGATCTAACTGGTCAACTCAGGAAACATAATATTTTCCTAAAACTTTCTAGAATTACAAAATGAGGCTTTGTTAGATGGTAGATTCACGATCTCACTTCCGAATGAAGCTACATTCTATATGGATGAGACTTGGGCAAGACATACCAGTCTCAACTGGTACAAGGGCCTAATGTTTCTCAATTGATCAGACTTATAGAATGTTTACCTTGATCTATTGGAGGCATTCTTGAGAATTATGATGTGATTGGATATCGAGAAGATTACATTTTTATCAATAACAATCTCATTAATTAGGATCAATTTTGTATACATCCAACTTTACGATCATTCAGGAATCGTGAGATTTACGATACGAGTGTCTGAAGATCGTGGGAGAAACTTGAAGGAAACCTATTCTTCAAGGAAAAGTTATAACTTGAAAAGTTATAACTTGAAAAGTTATAACTTGAAAAGTTCAAACTGAATGCTTCTCTGGGTTTCCTACTGTAACACAACATGAATTTTTACTTTCCTTGCCCTACTACCATAGGTAAGGAAAGTATTGCTTTCCAAAAAAATTAAGATACACCAATTTCAAGTTTTCTATAATATGTTTCAAGGTTCCCTGATTCCAAGAACATGATTTTTGGGTGTTGGTATGTGTGGGTGTATGTGTGTGTGTATGTGTGTGTGTATGTGTGTATGTCTGTGAACACGATAACTCCACTCCTAATTAACCGATTGACTTGAAATTTTAAACTTAAGGTTCTTATACCATGAGGAACCGACAATAAGAAATTCAATGAAATTCAATTCAAGATGGCGGATAATTACTAAAAAACCATGTTTTTCACAGTTTTCTCGAAAACGGCACTAAAGATTTTCTTCAAATTTATACCATGGATAACTACTTATAAGCGCTATCAACTGACATGAGTCTCATTTCTGTTAAAATTGCAGGAGCTCCGTAATATTCTTGAGAAAAATGGCGGATAATTACTAAAAAAACATGTTTTTCACGATTTTCTCAAAAACGGCTCCAACGATTTTCTTCAAATTTATACCATGGATAGCTATTTATAAGCCCTATCAACTGACATTAGTCTCATTTCTGGGAAAATTGCAGGAGTTCCTTAATATTCTTGAGAAAAATGGCGAATAATTAATAAAAAACCATGTTTTTCACGATTTTCTCAAAAATTAATACCCTGTAAAGTTATTTATCAGCTCTATCAACTGGCATGAGTCTTTTTCCTTGGAAACTAATAGGGTCCACCCCATCCTTGAGAAATAGACTTTGTAAACTCCTTCTCGTGCATGAGGTAGGTAGGTAGAGCAGTTTATAAAAAGAACACATAGTCGAGATATTTCATCTGTAGAAAGCTGTTTTGACGACTTTTAAAAAATCATCGATTTTCACAATTCACACAAAGGAAAAAGTACTCTGAAAATAATTATATATATACACATATACAGTAGTCTGATCGTAGTTTCAAATATGTTACCGCCAATCGTCATTATGTTATTCCTCTAAATTATTCTCGTTTAAGAATGAGGCTCACAGTTCAATGAGCAAGGAAAGTTGTGTGAGTGTATCACACCAGATTTTTATGAGATTGTAACAGAACAATGAAAGCACTTTAGTCATAAATTTACTGTTAATTCTTGTTATTGCTTGAAAGAAATGAAGAAACACTATATAGCTCTTCGACTAAAATTTACAATATTCAATATTCATATAAAACATGTCGAAGAGCATTCGCTATGATCTCCAATTACTGTCAAAAGTCTTTGTAAAGGTGAAGTCCTTATTGAGAGGGAATGGAAAATGGCAAATTCTAGGAAGTTACTTAGTTATCTCTAGTTTTGTGAGCATCAGAAATCGTCTCTCTCTCTCAGCAGTAATGTAAAACACTGGCCGGATGAAACGAGACCACTGAAAGCAAAAGTTCTGCTACCTATCTGAAAATTCACTGAGTGTGCTCTGTGGCTTTTCGTCGATAAATGGAGGTTTCAACTAACTTCTCTAGGACAAAATTAATTTTGGACTGATGATAAGGTAATGAATCAAACCAGACTTTCATTAGTCGAGAATGCGTTAGCTTATCCCTCAGAAAACCGATTGATACAAATCATTTGATGAAAGATGGACACAGTTTTATATTCTCGGAACTCAGAAATTCATAAATACATTTTCGAATAAATATATTCATGCGATGTTCCGACCTAACCAAACTCAAAGTATCATAGAATCTTTGACTTGACTTTCTCGTATTGTATTGTTGCAAACTTCTCAATGAATTAAGACATATTATGTAACAAAACATTTTCTGATTATGTCGGTAGAAAGAAGACATAATTATAATGAATTGAACAATATATTAGGATTCAAAAAATAAACTGACAACAAAGTTGATTGAAATAAGAATCTTTCCTTTCTACTTCACATCAAGAAGAAATAAGTTAGTGAAGGTTTCAATTCGAGAAATATTTTTTTTTTCAAAAAACATAGCATAAAGCCATCACAGAGATTGCAAACGTATTAAAATAAAATTTGAATTGAACTTAAAATATCGCTGACTTCCTTCGCTTTTAGGAGACCTATACATTATAGTAAGTGGGGATAATAGTAGTGAAAAAGTTACTCAAGAAAACAACAAGCTAGAGAAGATTGGTCAGTAAATCGTAGTTGAATCGTTATTTTCATAAATATTGCCTCGATAGGTTCAACCCGCATACTTATGCTATCGTTAATCACCGTATGGGTCTCAATAGCTTACAAATAATTCAGCAACATCAAGGGCGTGGGGACTGAATACCTTCATCATATCAACACAACATGTGTTGTTTGCCAATATATCATACGGTAGAAGATTTAGTGGGAGTATTCTGATCGTCAATCATTTTTCGAAGTATCTATCAATCACATCTCGATTCTAAGGGATGTGTTAAAAGTTGGTCCCTGGAGTCTATGAAGAGCAATAGAATAATCGCAGCATCATTCAAAAGACTCCAACAAATACATGAGCCTGTAGTATTGTATATGTATTATGGATTTTCATGGCGTATATCCAGCGTATCACCTATAGAGTTCAATATTGTAAGTCTGTAGATTAACATGTTGTGAATCAAACATAGAGATACAACAATTATTGTGACTCTTCATTTCTACATTTTCCATAAATAGTCTCACTGATCCTCATAGCATAAATAAACCTCATAGCATATGACCGTATTATAAAGCTGTAGAAAAACGTCAGGAAGTGGGAATTATCTGATATTCTTTGATTTGAGAATACAGCATATCTATTTTAAGATAATAGTCCATAATTGATTGGCCAATCAATCATGCTTGATATTATAGATATAATAAGTGATGATAATGTATTCTCATTACAAAGAACAGAGCTGTATGATGTAATGATGTATAGTGTATGCAACCCACACCTGTACAGTTGTAAAAGGCGATGTAAAATGGATTTCAACTAGAAATGTCTTCCATCTCTTTCCAGAAAACCAATTTGAAAAACTTGCATAAACTAATTGGAATTCCAAAAACATCTGCTATTGCAATTACTTCCAAAATCGATTTCCATATGAGGCTAATAAAACGCTGGGACGGAAACTTCAGCAGCGATGTTTCGAAAAGGCAAGCAAGAGCTGCAGAGTAAAGAAACAAATGATTCCGCCACAAGTTTTAAATGAGGAGTAAATGTTAAAACGTCCTCTTTCCAGTGTTGTGGTTTCAACAAAAGTTTGTATTGGAAGCTCAGCCAGCTAACTCTCAACAATCTCAACAATCGTTTACGTAGTAAAATCCACTCCTGAAGTATAAATTGGGTCGTTGTCGAGACGTGTTCTGGAATTTAGTGCCTCTTAAGAATGATTCTAGGCCTACTTGTATTACAATAACAAATTTCACCTCTACAAGATTATCCCTACCAAATTACCACATCTCACAGATTTTCCTCGTACTCGTTCATTGAATATTCACAATGATTGATAATAATGATCACTAATAATTATTTTCCTAAATTAAATAATAAATATGATGATATACAGAAACGAACAGGTAGAGAGAGGATGTGTAAATAAACGTCAATTATTAGATAATAGAAATAGAATAGACAGGTGAAAAAGGGCTAGTAGTGGAGGTATTGAACTTGACTTGAATTGACTCTACTTGAGTATCAACATGCTAATAATTCGTACTACCATAGAAAAAATAGTATCATATCCTCTTTGGAATTATTACTGAGTGCCATTCCATCAATAAACTGTAGTCAATTCAAGCGAAAAATACTAAAAGTTTATGAAAATTATTGAGATAATCTATAGAATCTAATCTACAATCTATT
The DNA here is from genome assembly GCF_014356525.2 of Nilaparvata lugens. NCBI lineage: Eukaryota > Metazoa > Arthropoda > Insecta > Hemiptera > Delphacidae > Nilaparvata > Nilaparvata lugens. The sequence continues at coordinate 31,242,750 of NC_052504.1, forward strand.
GCGTTCTCTTTTCAATCATAAACCACCGAAGAACATTCTCTCCTCAGTATTGATTGTTATTATTTTGAACACGTTTTAATGTATACCACAGCGTTATATTGACTGTCATGCTTTGTTTCGCGGAATGAACTCATTCTTCTTTCAAGTTCTATTACTTAGGGATGGAGGATATGAACAATGTCAAATTAAACAAATTAGTTGCTAGTATTATCATCAATCTCCATGTTGGATATGAAAAAAACTTCCAACTCTCACAATCAAATTATTATGAGATGTCAAATTTCAACTGTTTAATTCAACTGCATCAATTATATTAATTATAACTTATCATCGAAATAAACATATAATCAATTCCGAAACAAAACTCCAAATAATATCATTTCAACTATAGTACTGTGACAGACTTGTCACGCATTTATTCGCAAAAGCTTCTTTGTAAACAATGTAATTATATACTTTAACTGTCAATTACCCCAAGCCAAAGCTTGTTTCAGTTTTCATGTGTTTCCAGCCATCAAGTGTATGAAAATTATTACAGGAATGAATTCTTGGTAATTCAACGTGTCAGGAGGAAAACTTCATTGTATAGTATTTATCTATTCTTTTACGATATATATCTTGGGAATATGAAAAGTATTAGGAAAAATTGACAATGAATTTTTCATTATTACAGTATATTCTATTCTCAATCATGTTCTGAACTCATAGAATGGAAAAATAATGTGGAACGATCAACTTCTAATTTTATTGAATACATCAACTTTGTCATTTGAAATTCACTAAATCAATACACAGTATAATTGCAAGAGATTAATCGAAATCATCGTAACGTAGCAATTCAAAATTATTACTAATTAGAATTTTCTCCAGGCAGTACGGAATGAAGAAAGGAACACTGGGCTCACTGATTTGAGTTCTCACTGTACTCTTATGATAATTATCTGGTTATAATAGCTTGTTTGCAATACTGAATTTTCTCAGATTAGTTCTGGAATCAATTACAACTTTTCCCAAAGTAAACCTCCTCATCCTCTCTAAATCCATAATTATATTTATTCATGCTCAGTAAATACTCGGGGATTCATCTCCGCACTTTGTATTATGATTTTTCTGAGATCAAAGCATTTTCTAGCGCGAACTCTTCACAAAATAGTATTTTCGAATATCTCAATAATTAATTACAACTTTTAATTGATTTGAGTTGTAAATAACATTCTGACAGGCTTGTTTCAGTTGATACTGAACGATCGTTGGATATTAACATAATATTTCCAATGTAACTCGGGTTTATAAGTATTAAATCAGGCCATTGCTAATCATCATTCCCACAGTTGCTCCAAATGTTGTAATCATAGCCCCTTCAGGAGTTTGGTCGGATTGAGAATGGATAATGAGAACGATATTTCCATAAATATTGTTGTAAGAGTGTGAGAAACGTGATGAGTGTCATTCAGGCTTATAAGAGAAGCTTCTTAGGGAAGAAATTCAACATTTTTGGTTATTTTGCAATAAAAAAATCAAGCAATTAGGTGAGATGAACTACTTTTCTTTGGTACCACTTGCAGATATATGATTCTACAATGAAAATAATAAGGAATTTGTATCCAGTATGTCCATTGAAGCTACATTAAATCCTTAAAAGTGTTTGATTAATTCAACCTGAATTCATTATTAGAGAAAAAGTTGGGATGATGCGGATGAGATGAAAATACGATTTGTAAACATTTATTAAACGTGCAGTGGACTAAGAAACATCTGAATAATGTTTGGTTTGATAAACAAATACATTAAACATCAAGAGGATCATACATCCTAAAAATTGTAAGGTCTTTCGATGAATAACGAATACAACATTTAATAGCAATAGAATATTTGAAGTACATAGCCAATTAACAACTCTTCAAAAACTTTGACAATAAATATAACCTAATCCCTCCTGATTATTTTCGAGTTCTCATGCTACTCTACTGATATTTCATATTATTGAATAATGCAGTTTTTCTATGAGCAAATTGCATCCTCATGAGAATCAATTATGAACTACGAAAAGTTTATCACAGCAAGGCTCTAAATCAGTTCATTTCATGAGATCATCTCGAGTAATTTTGAAAATCAGTAAAACGATGGTGCGGCCGGGTAGTCCAGATGATGAAAACTGTTATGGAATGGAAGGGCTTTCAAGGAACAAAGAGCCAAAGCGAATTATTGTCATAACCTAGAGGGCTAGGAGGAATAGGCTCTAGCACACGAACGCCGCCAAAAAACATTCCTCGGCTATTGTGACTTACGTCACGGAAATGGTTTTCTTTCGTGATGTCTGTCAAGATCTTCTTCACTCCCCATCCCCCTCCCGCCACAGAATTTATTCCATTCATTCGACATGAGAGCAAACTCACGTTATTGTTGTTCAACTTCGCCAAAACTGGAAATGAATCAGGTTTTCAAAAAAAAACCAATGTACTTCACTAAGTTATATAGTTAACTACTATACTACACACCAATTGAACATTGCCACAAGTTTTTGTTGATCGCTATTATAATTCATGTTATTACCGAAACTCATACTTCATGAGTATTACTTGAACTTATCATTTGCAAGCTGGCAGGCTCGCTTCGCCCGTATCACAGCGCTGTGAGCACAGCGACTGTCCAGCCCGGTGAGTCCGATCCCTGAACCCAAAAACTCAACGAAAAAATATTTCAAGGCATAGTGTTTGAGTAATTTAAAAAAATTCATCTCATCCTCTCAAGTCCTGCACTTTAACTAAAAATGAAATTAGAACATCCAGATTCGGAACGTTTTGGAAAATAGTAAGTACATAGTACATAAAATAATAATAATCCAATACTTACTTACTTACTCCATGGCACTACAGCCCATCCAGGGCCTTGGCCTCCTCAAGAATGCCTCTCCACTCCTCTCTGTCGGCAGTCTTGCGTCTCCATCCCCTAACGCCTATTTTCCGGAGATCATCTTCCACATCCTCCAGCCAGCGCTTGCGTGGACGTCCTTTCAACCTCCTTCCGCCTGGGTTTTCTCTGAAAACTTTTTTAACGGCTCTCTCATCGCTCATTCTTTCTACATGACCCAACCAGCTCAAGCGTCTCACTTTGATCTCATGTACAATAGGTGGTTTTCTGTACAGGTCACGCAGCTCTTGATTCGAACGAAGTCTCCATTCTCCATCAATACATACTGGACCGTATATTCTTCTCAGAATCTTCCGTTCCCATATACTCAGTAGGTCTTCATCCTTCTTTTTCAAAACCCAGGTTTCTGCCTCGTATAACACAACTGGCTTTATAACAGTTTCATAGATTTGTTGTTTAATTTTCCTTGACAGTGTTTTGGATCTCAATTATTGGCTAAGTGCATAATAACATCGATTTCCTGCCGCTATTTTTGCTTTTATATCAACTTCAACATCGTTATCTTCTGTGATAATAGAACCAAGATATTTGAAGCTTTCCACTCTCTCGAATGTGTAATTATTGCACTCTATGAATCTGTCGCCAATCTGCCGGGCTCTGCTGCTTGCCAGATACTTTGTTTTACTCTCATTAATAGAGAGTCCTATTTCTGTTGATCCGTAATCGAGCTGTTTGAAGCCATCTTTTAGAGTTTGGATGTTTCTTGCAATCAAGACTACGTCATCCGCATAGGCCATGTACTGCAACATTCTGTTCATTATCGTTCCTCTTGGATTTATTACTATTCCTCTTATTACTTTTTCCAGGCTTAAGTTGAACAGCATAGCTGACAAAACATCACCCTGTCTAAGTCCTACATTTGCTGTAAATTCGTCTGTGAGCATTCCTTGAACTTTCACCTTATACTTTGTTTGGCGCAGTGTCATTCTTGTGAGCCGTATGAGCTTAAAAGGCATTCCAAACTCCAACATAGTCTCAAACAAGCTATTTCTTCTGATGCTGTCAAAGGCTTGCTTGTAATCGACGTATAGTTGATACAGATTGATATTATATTCATAACACTTTTCCATCATGTTTCTTATGGTGAAAACATGATCTGTGCATGATCTGTCTTTCCGGTATCCACACTGGTAATCACCTAGCACTTCATTACAAAAAGGTTTCAATCTTTCACAAATTATCTTCGCCAAGATCTTATAAACAATGCTCAACAAAGCGATTCCTCGATAATTGGAACAGTCTGTTCTACTTCCTTTTTTTGTGGACTTTTTTTGCGTTTCTCAAACTCTCTCTTCTTTTTACGACAGATCTTGCTAGCATTCTCCTTTTTTCATGATAAGCTACAGTTGCGACCCTAGTTTTCCGACTTATCATTTTCAGTCTTGCTAGATTTCTATCTTCCAAAGCCTTCAAACACTCATCATTCATCCAGTTATTTCTCTTTTCTATCTTTTCATATCCGATTGTCTCCTGTGCAGCTTCTGTTACAGCCTTCTTGAAATTCTCCCACTTTTGCTCAACTGTGTCTTCTCTTCCTTGGTTCTCTGCTAATTTCTCCATAAGTGTATGATTGTATCTCTCCCTAGCTTCATTTTCTCTTATAAGCCTTTTGCTGTCAAATTTCTTTTGTTTCACTCCTCGGAATTTCTTCATGTTGTTTATTCTCTGTCTGTATTTTATTTTAACCAAATAATGATCTGTATCACAGTCTGCCCCTCGGTAACTTCGCACATCTAATATGTCAGATCCGTGCCTCTTGTCAATCAAAACGTAATCAATCTGATTTTGTGTTACTCCATCTGGAGATCTCCAAGTCATCTTATGAATGTCTTTATGTTTGAAGTATGTGCTGCATACTGTCATGTTTTTATCACTGGCGAAATCTATCATTCGAAGTCCATTAGCATTACTTTCCTCATGCAGACTGTGCATACCTATCACTGGTCTATAGCAAGACTCTCTACCAGCTTTTGCATTGAAATCACCAAGGATAATTTTAACATCATGTCTAGGAGCTTTCCTGTATATTTCCTCTAAATTATCATAAAAAGCATCTTTTTCAACATCATTTGCTTCATTGGTAGGTGCATGCACACAGATTAAACTTATGCTAAAGAATTTTTCTCTTATTCTTAGTACACAAATTCTTTCATTGATAGCATCAAAACATATTACTCTATCCTTATATTTTTTATGTACAAGAAAACCAGTTCCAAAAGTATTTTGTGTGTGGCCACTATAGAATAATGTATAATTTTCTATATCCATCATTCCATTTCCTTTCCATCTAATTTCCTGCAAGGCAGCAATCCCTACTCCATACTTTTCCATAACTCTCCTCAGCACAGCTGTGTTCCCCGCCCTGTACAAACTTCTTACATTCCAGGTGGCAAGAAAAAGATATCTGTCTTTTTCGGGGCTTTTGCATCTTTCCATTATTCTTTTTCGATTGTTGGCTATCCGTATATTGTTCCTGTAAATCCGGTCCCATTCCGAGGCATCTTGAGGTTGCGTAACAATACTGTTTTCCAGGGCAAGGTGGTTAGCCTTGCGCCCAACCCCCAACCTGGAGGACCAGGGTCCTTTTTTTAGAGTTGCCATCTATATATATCCAATAATCATCAAAAAGTTGCAATAATAATCCAATGTTATCTATAAATTTTCGCACCTACTTGAAGCAAACACATAGTGGATGCAGGATTATATTGTATATAAATATAAAAATGTAACATGAGAAGTGAAGTGGCCTAAGGATGATTGCACTTGACCTTACTTGAAGCTGCCCTTGTTTTTCTAGGAAGTTTGTGGGTTACAAGCCTTGTTTGCTTATTCATGAAATTCTGCTGGAGTTCGGTGAGAACCTGTGAAGCTGAACCACTCGACTTGTGATCAGAACAGAATCTGTAGTGCTGGCTGCTAGTACTGCGTTCAGGACCCGCGTCAACTGAAATATTTATTCATCTCGGGTCACTTTGGAGTTGCGCTACACCGAGACACTTCTGGTTGTCGATGATCGGTTCTTGTAAAACTGGAAGAGGACCGTTGCTATTACCACAAATTTGAATCGCAACATGTTGCTGTACATTTTATCAGCTGTTTCCATGTTCTAGTTAACACTGTTGATCAGATTCAAACTTGTCAAATGGATTTGATAATAGGATTGAAACATAAAGAAAATACAATTCAAATACTTGAAGAAAATACAATTCAAATACAATTCAAATACATATGAGTTGGAAGAGAATCTAAAGCGATGTTAAAATGATTCCTGTTGAAAAATCGAACGTTTTAACACATCACGCAATTTAATAGTTCAATAATGCAATTCCTAAAATAGGCATCTCTACTTGAACAGTAGAAATAAAAAAAAAACGTAACTTTAAAAGTAGAAATGAAGCATGGATGGAGGTAGCTTCGTCCTGATGTAAGTGGGAGCAAATACTTCTCATATTCTGTGAATATAACAGCTACACTATTAGGAGATTGAAAATTTCATTGTTATCAAGAAAAATCGACACTTTGTTTGTATCGAAATCGACCATTCCTTATTGAAGACAGTGATTACCGCTGAAGAAATTAGTGAACATTCCTTTAGATAAGAGAAGCTTCTTCAGATAAAAACTCTTTGTTGATTTTTCTTCTAGACGATTCATTAGTAATGAGAAAATTGAAATTTCAATGAGTGATTAAGCTTTATTCATATCACTTATCATAATTAATTGATGATTATTGTCAAAATGATTGGAAGAGTAGAAATAAAAAGGATTTTGTTTAGTATTATCCTCAATTCTGAATAAGATTAATATCTTTTGATACTTACTTACTATAGAGTATCAAGTTTATTTTATTTTCAATTTAATTATTTTTATGATTTGAAGTTTTTGAGTTTTTCATTTTTTCCAATTTCTATAAACCCTATACCACCCTATTAATCATCCTTAGTTAATCTAATACCCAATACTCCTTTTCAAATTCCTGAACTCCCAGTTTCATGATTTTTTTTCCTTAGTTTATCGTTAAAGTTAGCATTCATTCTATTTATGTATTTTATTATTTGTAGGCACCTGCTGTAAAATCTTTTAGGTTCAGCGGGACCAATTTTGTAATGCTTTTTACTGAATAAAATGATTGATTGATTGATGACTTTTATTGATGAATAGTGATGGCGCGTAGGAGTCATAAGTATTCATATCCGATAAATGTTTTTTTTTTCAACTTGATTTAAAGTACATCTCCCAAAGTTTCATGGAGCTCTTTGGAATGAAATATTTGAAGTATTTGAAAAAAATAACTAGACGTCTGCGGAAAAATAATTTTGTTTCCCTTTTTCCTAGTTATAGAGGTAAAACGGGAGACAAAATGGGGAGAAACATCGGGAAAAATGAGAGCTTCCAAATAGAATACCTCTCTAGAGAGTGAGGGACAGAGAGATCACTGAAAAGTTAGATTTTACATCTTACCATTTCGAACTCTTATCAAGAGGCAGGAGTCGCGAAACCAATTTCAAGAAAACGAGATTGCCTTCATTAGTACTGATTTTTTAGAACTTCCACCTCATTTTATAATTTCCAATCAAACGCTCCCACTTCTTGACACATTTATTCTAATCTTTCGCCATCAGTTCTTGCTTGGTCTTCTTTCTGGTAATCTTCCGTGAAAATGTTACTTCCATAAAATACTTATTTTGCAATAACTTGATTTCTCATCTTGTAGCCTATACCATTAATAATTATGCATGAAATTTACTATAATACTATTCAGAGTATCAAATGTGATAATATGTTTGTTGAAAAGGAAATAATGATTTTGAAAATCTATAGAGTCATGAGAAACATGAAGCCTTGAAATGATTATCAAGAATATCAACGATGGTTTTTTACAAGAGATGAAGTTCATTGTATTTGTAACTCATATTCAATCACAATTCGTGTAACAAATTCCTGGTACTTGTGATCTCCAGATACAAATTATACAAAAATATGGTGTAATTGAATTTTAGTTTTGTTGATGGCGGGGAGCAAGTGGACAATGGACATAGCTCATTACTCACTCGACGATACTCAATAGAACAAAGGACTCCTTTCAGCAGTATTTTAGCCGTATAATTTCAATAGCCGTCATGAATTCAGATGATCAATTCATTAAGAATTTTTTCACAAAGTTACGGTGAAACACCATACTATTTCTTGAGAACCTATTAGAGTCTACTTGATAGTTTCAGTCATTGAGTATTTGGACGTCAGTGATTGAAACTTAGTTGAAGCACAATCTTGAAGATAGAGTGTTTTTCTGTTTCATTCAGCAAAGACGTGTGAAAATGTGTGTATGAATCGAACAAATGAAGTGAATTGCTACTGCACTGAGTTTTGAAAGTGCCGCAATTTAACAACAGATGGGCTCAGCTCTCCTTAGCTTCACAATAAATTACTGTACAAACACAGTAAAAAGTTGCAATATTGTCCAGTAAGAAAAAGAAGGTTGGTGATGCGAAGAAAGAGGTGGATTGGAGCTAGAACTGGCATAATGCTTGATCCGTAAATAGTAGATGATCAGAAACCAACTCCCAATCACATTTTGGTGAAAAAATATTAATTGCATACTGACAGATATAAGTTATACAACTTTGAAATGTGAAATGCAAGAGAATCGAGTAGTTGGACATGATAATTTGAAGAAAGTTAATAAATTCTCATCACATTTTATTTCCCCTCTACTTTCCATCCTCGTTTTGCTGAAACTTTTTTTTCAAAATTCACTCTCCAATATTGAAGACTGATCAACAAACCATGGAATCTATCTCTCTCACTCTCTATTATAATACGGTATATCTCTATCTTTCTCTCTCTGTTCTCTGCTCTCTCAAATTGCTTCTTCTTTTCATATCATGTACAATTCAATAATTACTATTTTAGTTTATAAATTCATCTAAAACTTCGCTGTAATGTAAGCTATTGCATATAAATGTATATGCCAGTATACATATTGGGTGAAAAGTCCGAGAACGGCTTGATATCTCATACACAAAGGTAATTTGATGGTGGGTGTGATTGGGGTTCCTACTCAAATTGAAAATACTACTTTATTATGACTTCAAAAATCAGTTCGCCATCTTGGATCCGCAATATTGAATGCAACTTTATTTTTTTTTCAAATGGGAAGGTTGTCATGCGATACGTAATTTCGATACGAAATTTCAAGAAAATGAATGGTGAAAACCGCACATCGATATCTCAAACCATTCAGAAGATATTCACATTATTAATCAATACCACTTATGTATTTAATTTCTAATATGCATGATATTTATTCATTTAAACATTGATACATAGGTTACAATATCATTCTCAACTATGAATATATTGATTAATAATGTGAATATTTTCTGAACGGTTTGAGATATCGATATGCGGTTTTCGCCATTCATTTTTTCTTGAAATTTCGTATCGAAATCATGACCACCTTCATATTAAAAAAAAGTTGCATTCAATATGGCGGATCCAAGATGTTGGACAATACTTTTAAAGTCATAGTAAAGTAGTATTTTCAATTTGAGTAGGATCCCCGATCACACCCGCCATCTTTGTGTATGAGATATTAAGCCGTTCTCGGACTTTTCACCCACTCTGTATATTGTAATCTATCTTCTATCCATCTATCTTCTATTCTATTTCTATTCTATATTATATATATATATAGAATGCACACTTGTTTTCCCAGTTTAGGCTGTGGTGTGATTTCAGTCTGTTAGGACTTAGCCTTTTATAGAAATAAATATAAATATTATATATATATATATATATATTATATATATATATATATATATATATATATATATAATATAGACTAAAATCACACTGAAATCACACCACAGCCCAAACTTCTGAGCCTAAAAACTTGAAGTTTTGCACACTTGTTTATGGTAGCCTCAAGACATCCACAAAGAAAGGATTTTCAAAAATTTGCCCCCCTGAGAGAGCTGGGGACCCCCCAAAATTGTGTACTTTTTACCTGCTCATTGCACAGCAAAGTCATGAGGAACTTTTTTGTTCAGCTACGAAAAAAACTCAGATCTGTGCAGAAACATTCCGACCAGGAGCACAAAGGGGTCCAGGAGAGTGCATTTTTCGAAAATTTTCATGTAAAATCACACTACAGCCCAAACTACTTGGCCTACAGACTTAAAACTCTGCACAAATATTCTTCAAACATGCTAGACGCGCACTAAGAACGGATTTTGAGATATTTTGCCTCTAAGGGCTTTAAAGGATAAAAAAGGATCCAACTAAGTAAGCTTATGAACATGGTACGGTGAACGTCATTTATAAAACAGAGATACTATATTGAAATGTGATATTCTAACATATGTTGTAATCATTTGAAATAACCAAATCATATGATAGAAATTCAAAAAAGAACATTTGTTCTATTATTATCTGTTCTATCTGATTCCACTTAGCCTCAATAATATTGTTCTGATAATTGATAGATATGTTAATAATAATATTATTATTGTAAATATAATAATAGTATTGTTTTGATAATTAATAAATATTTCTATTCTCACAAACTCTGTATAATAATAATTATGATGAATATAAACAGCTGTATCAAATAAATTATCTCAAAACCATATGTTTAGGAAAACCATAGTTTTGAAACTTCGTTTTTCTGATGCAATGTATAGGCCTAGACGTGGCATGGATTATTATAAATTTTTCAGCTAGAACAGTTTTTTGAGACAATTAAATTGATTTTTAAAGAAATAATTCTCTACCACTTTTATTTAATTACAATTTCAAAATCATTCGAGCCCTGATAGAATGATTGACTCACTGTACATTCAGTCGAAAATTTTAATATTGAAATGAGAGGCATTTTGGCAAGCTGAACAAAAAAATAAGGTACTATGCACCTTTTCGATATTTCTTCAAATGAAAAATTTGTTTTGTGTGTTGTCAAAACTCCCCCTGGAAGGGAAACTGTTCAACTTATCCTATCTTTTAGTAAAATAGTAATGATTTCTGCGTTGAATAACATGTTTCTTGCCAACAAGAATCGAACTCTTTGTGAATTTAGATATGACCTACACTTTAGATTTATATAATTCTATTAATTAAATTCATGAAAATTGAAGTATTTATTTCAGTCAGTTTATCGTTAGTTGATGAAATTGATTATCAATGAAGAAAATAAAATGATTATAATTTTATCAGTACATAATTTAATTAGTTGAATGAATTTGTTGTTGTACTGAGTTCTTTTAGTCATTCATCATTTTTTTTCAGAACTTATTTCATTTGAATTAGAAAATATTTATCAGCTCCTATCAATTAATCATTCATAACAATGAATTGTTCAAAACATGAATTTAATCTAATAAAAAAGGGTCATACTTTTGTATTCATGTTCGCGATCGTGTACGCATGTTTTTCACTTGTGATGCATAGCCAAAATTGTAGAGCAAACTGCACAGCGAATTGTAATCGAGGGCTCTGATTGGCTGAAAAGTTCAGCGTTTGGAGTGCGGTGAGGCGAACATTTAAAACAGAGGCGAGCGGCACGGCGAACGGTTCGGAGTACGGCACGGTAAACGGTTCGGAGTACGGTATGGCGAATGTTTAACAGCTGATTTTCAACATTATGAAACATATTCATTATGCTCATGTTAGCTGAAAGGCGAGATGCTCGGAGGAATGCATGGTTTGCTGCGCGGTTCCAGGTTCGGTTCGGCATGTGTGGACGCACCTTTAAATTAATGTTACAGGACATTTACACAGATCACAGGCCAAAGCGACATAATAATCTCTAATTTTGAAAGGAAAGAGCTGGCTTATACATGTACTGGATTAGAAAATTATGTTTAACACTCATAATCACATCTTAACTACTGGACTGATTAACTTAAAATTTTGCATATAGATTCTTAATTAACCAAGGATGGTTATAGACCTATTTTCAATTCTTCAAGATTTGATTACATCAAGTTTTCAATTTGTCAAGTTTACAATTTGCCATGCTTCCAGTTGTTGTATGGAAGCAGCAGAACATTCTTTTAAGAGGGAAATTAGAAGATAGGTATGATTGGGGATCCTATTCGAATAATAAAAACAGGTTTTCCGGCACACCCAAATTTTGTACGCCATTTTTAATCATATTTCATTTTTTTTCTAATTGAAAGGTGGTCATATGATACATGATTTCGATACAGGATTTCTAGAGAAAAGGTATGGTGAAAACCGCACATGGATATCTCAGACCTTTCAAAAGCTATTCTCATTCAAAGATACTGATATATCTATCTATCATCTTATACTACAATAAAGGACAGAACTGGCTTATACACGTATACACGTGTAGCCTAAATGATAGGAAAATTATGTTTGACGCATCATCACGTCTGAACTACTAGACTGATTTACTTGAAATGTAGCATATAAATTCTTAATTAACCGAGGATTCTTATAGGCCTATTTTCAATTCTTCTAGATTTCATCACGTCAAGTTTTCAGTTTGTCAAGTTTCAAATTAGACCCTTGCCTAGCACGGGTTACCTGCTAGTCTACATAAATAAAGCACTCAATCAATCAATCTCTCTCTATCGCTCTGTTTCATTACTAATTTTTCAGGCTATAAACAGAACAGTTACTTGGTTACCTGGAGAAGTTTTCCTTGTTTAATGTGAGTGGTGCCACTCTTTGAGTTGGTCCCTAATAATTTGCCAGTGTTGATCGATCGTAGGGCGACAGCGTCGGTCGTGTCTCGTGTCAGTGAGTTTGCTGATGGCACCAGCACCAGCATCACATGTCAATTTGCCAACATTCAATTTATTAGTGTGATGGATGTGGAATGACCGATCATAAAACGCTTTTATTAATGGAAGCTGGACGCACCTAACAACCAACCAACCCTATGTTTGAACTTACTTGCAAATTCCTGCTCACTGGTGGAATGACGTAACTTCCGATGCACTGTTAGGTATTTGCTGCAGCCTCATACAGGATACTACTGTGTACCCCATACAACTTTACGGCAGTTGTCGCTGTATTGCCTATCGATGCATGCCGGTCACTCGCGATCTGATGTCCAATATTGATTCTGTTGTGATTGGAGAGTGCCACCTTGTCGCACTGAATCGCCTGCTGAACTCATCTGCTGATAGTCGACCCAGTCCTCCTCTCTGTAGACTAGAATACACACATAATCTTCCGTATACTTGACACGAAAGCAACCTATCTCGTTATCAACAAATAAAAACATTCAGAATATTAGTTCACATTCTCGGGATTCATTATGAAAAAATTCAAACCTTGTGGTTCCAAAAAATTGTCGAGAAAGGTTCCTAAGCTTTTGCATTGGCTGTTGGAAGTATGATTATGGAACACGAGAGCGGTTGTGCGGTTCTGGAACACAATAAAATAACGTGAATAGTGAGTAGAGTGATGACGTGAGATGAATGAACCTGTAGGCTTGGGTGGCCTCTGAACGTCAGAAAAGTAATTTTGAACTGCATATCTCCGATTACTGCGCAGTTACCTCGATAGCTGCTCAGTGATTGATTTTTTGAATACCATACTTCATAATCTATGGAATAAATGCTAGAGAGCTGGTCCACTATAGTGATGATTCTAATTCATAGATCTCTTTTCAACGAGAACACAATATATGCAGTAGCAACATAAGAAACTTCAGTGGAGTTTAAAGCCTTTATTTTAAATCAATTTCATTCAATTTAAGAATAGTAATCCACTACCACTCTTTATTATTAAATCTATCAAAGAACAATGAAAAAGCTTATACAGAAACATTAAAATAGAAAATCACTTTCTATTCAACCATTGAATGTTCAAATATTTACAGTAAAAATACGCTTAAAATGCAATTCGTTACTGAATTCGTATGAATAGTTTTAGAGCAATCTTGCAGGTTGAAACTATTGATACAATAAAGTAGATACGGACTAATGGATTTACGAACAAATATTGGAAGGTTTAAAACCATTGTTGAGATAGATTCTCCACAGATTTATTTGCAAACTCATTGTGTTTCCAGTTCATGAGATGAATGAAAAAATAGTGGGTCGTATATTGCAGTTTGAGGGTGAAACCACATGACGAGCGGTCTTAAGCATTCTGCTCGATCGAGCATGAACTCAGCTGAATTATTACTGATGCTACTCTTCTTCGCTCACTACTGACATGAAGACAAATGAAATTGATGATGGGAGTCAGTACATGACAAATTAACTGATGAATTACACGTTCAAGGGTTCGATGATTGTTTTGGAGTACAGATTAATCTAGCACTGGACATTAGTAACCTAGTGATTAGAAATTCCTTGAGAGAATGGAGGTATGAAATTTTCATTGGGAGTGAATAGTAGTATCTATCCTTGCTGGAATAACGGTGGAAAAATAATTATTGGTTGTATCATTTCTAATCCTTTGTTATCTTAATCAAATGGATAGCCTACTGAATGATAAACATGCAGCTATTATGTGAGGAAGAGAGGTGAATTAAGATATTCGGGTAATATTTCAATTTCAGGGCCAAGCCACACGAGGCGTTTTCTCAGTCGGCACGGCAGGACAGGAAGTTCTCCGATTGGCTGACAGGAAGTTGACTCGATACGTCAACTCAATCATCCAATCGGAGTGCTTCTTGGCCTGTCGTACCAACTGAAAAAAATGCCTCGTGTGGCATGGCCCTTATAAATGAGCGCATCGCAACTAAGGCGTCTCCTTAATTGATTTTAATACATTTCTTTGAATAGCAGGAGAAGTAGAAATCTTGATTGTTACGTCTTCATCTCATACTTGAATCAACCATTTCGTGAATCAAAGCCCATAGTCTCTCTTTCCTAAGCTTGTGCCTTTTATTCAAAAGGTCAATTTATTCAAATTCCATTACTAAGCTCTCTCAATATGCAAAACATTATGGTATAATTTTTTGTGTATTATCTTCCAAGACTTCTCATTATTCAGATGGAACTATTAACTTTATGATTATCTAGACACAACAAAGACGGATTATTCATTCAAATTATATTTTTCCCAGCTAGATCTGATGTAACTTGAAGCTTGTAAAAAGTTATTATCTTTGTGGAATACTCCCTTCATCTAATGCATCAGGTGAACCCCGGCATCTTCCACGAGGTAAATTAATATTTAGGGTTGTTAGAGGGAGGGAGTGGAGTAATGAAGTTCTTAGTTATGAATATGATCTCAAATGTAAACTGAGCCTTTATTGTTCCATGACGTTGGTTGGAAAGACTCAATGAAATTCTTCCCTCGAAGAGACAGTTATGCAAACAAAAATACCTGTTTTCCTCAGCTGCAAGATATGTATTCAGAGTCAAGATGAAAAAAAGATTATGAGTCCTCCAAGTTCGTTATAACGAGATTAGGAGAGAATGTTTCATTCATGTTCATTTGCTCCAGAACAATTCCAAACAGATTCAGGTTCAGAGAATCTCTATATCATTATTTGGGTGAAAGTGCATCATATTAGTATGTCACATGCACTCCTACCATGTATAATTTTTTATTTCCACTAGGAATACTGATGGTTCAAGAGAGAAAAATTTTTCAAGAGAAGGTCGAGACTACTTCTTAGAAGTAGGAACATCCATTCAACATCTATCATATTTTCACAATTTATCAAAGAAAAAGTATTAGGAACACTAATTTCAAATGATTATACTGTAGGACGTTTCTGTTAATACAAGTGAAGATTTTTTTAGAAAGAGAAAAGTAATATTATTCTTTCTAAAGTAGTAACCAATACAAAACGTGAGTATGGTGTTGAAAAGACAGAAAATTGAGTTGGGAGAGGAATCAGATACTCCCAAGATACGAATGCGACAGTACTACTTCCAATTGTCCTATAAAGGGATTTATATTCCTGGAATTCAAGGTTTAAACTTACTCTGGAAATAAACCGTGACCGCTGTACAATATTAAGGAGACAATGTTGCCGTGTAATATCAAACGAAGTAGGATTGACTCTTCAACAAAGCAACAGTCTCTCGTTTAAACAAGAATTTCAAACTATCTCGGAGCTCGGCTAGTAGCTTAGACGGTTGTATCATCAAATGATGTCAGTAGCAATTTGGTCTCCCAGAGATGAAATCCGGGGATGAATAATATGCTTGAACAGCAGACAAAATTTTAATAGCTTTATTGTCTTTGAATTATTTCTCATGAATCTTCTCCATCGCGGGATTCCCTTCCACACCTGCAGTCTCACAAAGTTTATAGAATCTATTTCCACTACATCCATTCCCGAATAATTGGAATTACTCATTATTTTATCTACCCACAAAAAAACAAACAAATTACGTTCAGCTTCTAACACACATTACTTTTCGCATTTTCTTTTCTCATCAAAGGCACTTCCACTATACCCACATTGATGTGTGGTTTTTCTCTCATGATGCGAGAGCCTTACGGATCAAAGCAGAACGCTAAATGGAATTTATAGCTCCTTTTTGGTCTTAGTCAATGGAATCTCTGTGGAAAATCACTTTTCGAAAGAGAGATTTTGACAACGTATCCTGTTTGATGGATATTATTTTATAATACTGCTGCTACCAATTCTCAGTTCCTTTTTCACTCTTATTTATAAAATTCAGTGTCATAACTGGACTCAATTACTAAATAATCTGTTGAAAAAATATTTGAATGAGCAGACCCATTCAACAATGTCATCTACTTTCAAGTTGCAGTGTTATTCTTTACTGGATTTAACAAGTTTTTTTCTAGAACTGATTGATTCTCAAGAAATGTAAACAGATGAATTATCAAATAAATAAGAGCGTAGTACATTCAGTATTATTTCTGCTGAGAGTAATTTTATCAAAAAGAAACTTATCAAGGTCAAGTTGTAGAAACCTATTATTTTGAGTTGCAGGGGTAAAGGATTCCAGAACGATTAGATTAATACAACTGGATCAGATATTGTTAGTATCCTTTTTAGTATCATTTGTGGATTTAAAATGAAAGTAGTTTTCTTCTTACTGTCGCCGTTGTCTAGGACTCTTCTTAGCTGTGAGTTAAGCCTGTCCTGGCGTCCCTCTACAAACTGTTTTTGGTATTTAGGTCGGATTAACTCGTTCTTCGTTTTGGCATATACATACAACCATGCATTCAGAGGGATGTAACAGTGATGCTCCTTATGGCTCCTGTTTACAGTGTTCCACATTATCCTCTTATCAGATTATCTACTCTAGTGCTCCATGTCTAAGAATCAAATAAACCATTGGACTTGTTTCCTTAGCCAACCTTCTCTATTCTCAAGCCAACCATGAGTTTATTAATTTATACTTACAGTACTCATGTTCATTCCATAGTATTTGCATAGTGATCAAATATTAATTCAAGTATGATGAGTGATTTTAATTATGATTCAGGAACATGCAGCTACAATAAAGATCGAACAAAAAGTTTTAGTTCATCAACTTTGAAAATTTGAAATCTTGGTTTATAGTTTTTTAGAGTAGAATTGGACAAAATCTTACAAAAGTGAAATAATGATCATATTTCGGAATTTTTTATTGTATCCAAATTTGGCAGAGAAATAGTTCAAGGAATCCTTAGTTTCCCCCTCCTCGTCAGTGTTTTTTCAGTGAAATATAATAAGAGTATAAGACGTTGATGTAGTTATCATGTGAACAGTGAACATCTTGTCTGACAACATCAACGTCTTATTCTTCCAGTTATAGAGTAATACCACAACATCAGCTCTTCCCATACAATAAAATTACTATAATAAAAGTATTGTCAAATATTGATGTCCGTTGAGAAAAGAGTAAGATAAGATGAGCAATGACAATAATTAATTACTTGTAAAGTAATGTTACTATTTCCATGAACGATGAATACTATGGAATCATAATCCCTGTGTATTCGATCTCTACAATAAATTTTCCACGTTCATTCAAAAATACATTATAGCTCCATTGAAGGCCATTAAATAACTATTCCAACGTGGACGAATGTTCCAATCCCGCACTTCAATGAAGTCCGAAGGCATGATATTCAAAGCGACGTTGGAATAAACATACTGAAACGAATTCTCCAAAAAAATGAGTACCATGGAAATGGATTGTAGGAATCCAATTTATAAGCAAAGATATTTTTTCGAACTGATTCAGGAGACCTCTCATTCTTTATTGAAATATCTTGTTGACGGAGCATCACCTTTCAGCCTAGCGGAGGCTGTGCCCTGAATTTTAAATAGTACTAATAAGAGTGGGAGACGTGCTTGCGGAATGAATCCGTGGAGACCGGCTGGAAATTCGTTTAATGGCCGGGAAACGCTCACTCTCAGATCGCGCCTGCAGGCAGCTTGATGAGGAGGAGACAGCTCCACTATTCACTTGGACGCCGGCTCCTTCATTCCTCCCTCGACTTTAGTTACTACAGCGGCAGAGGAGTGGAGCTCATTGCAAGTTGGCGAGAGAGATTAATGTGTGGAATATGGCAATGTCAGCTTCAATTTTTCACTCCAATGAATAGAGTAATTCCACTGATGTGCTTACAGAGTTGAAGTGACAATGATTATTCAAATATCTTGTTTCATCCTCAAAGATGTTCCACTATCAATATAAATTTATTGTCGTACTCCGTATTGATATATATATATATATATATATATATATATATATATATATATATATATATATATAAAAGCTTATGCTTTATGGGCCAGCATGTGGAAGCGTCAGAAGTGACTTGTCATAATTTAAAAAATACGAAACAGAAATTACATCAAAGATGTACATTGAAGGACAGTATGCTATAATATGCAGTATTACTGCATATTTTGGAATGGCCTCCGTATTGATGTATTTATACGTTTAGTTGAAGAGTTGTTGAATTCAACTGCTTCCACCAATTCTTTGACTATACTCGGTTAATGTATGAAAAAAATATATGAAACATTTTTATTTCGATGCCCCTTCTACAACTCTGTTTCCTCTCTTTAGAGCCGAGCCATATGCTATACTACGTTTAACGCTAAACCACGTTTACTTATAGACATGGTTGCATTTATCATAATGTGCTTCATACGGGGTTTAAACGAACAGCTGACATTTCTCCGTTCGAACCGAGTATCTGCATACGGCTTTAGTACTTCAAGTACGAATGTAATTATTATTGAGTAGGGTCCAAATTGTGTTCCAAATGTAGAGTAAAGAATCGGGCTGTAACTGATGAAAATGACTAGGTCTGGATAAATCAAGATACCGCATTCCAATAGAAATTATGATTTGGGTATTTATAAGGATCGAACAGTTCGTAGTTGATCGATGAAAAACTAATAATAATACTGTACCGTTCGATAATATACTTGTAAATATGAAGGCTCACTCTCACAGCCATGTAATGCTGGGTGGTATCACTACTCATTCAAAGCATTGTTTTTGTCCGTACTCTTTTCCCCATAGAAAGCGCATGTTGCACGATATATTCACTCAACAGTGACAATGTGAGTATTCGAGAACTAATTCTTGTTTTCACACATATGACATGTCAGTGGATGAAATATCTTGCATTACTCCTGGATCAGACAGAATCTTTAATATTCTACAGGATTTCAAAATAGCTAGCAAAAAACTATCAGAAAAACTGTTTTATAGAATGAATATGTGTACTTGATGTAGAATACCGTACTCATATGTGGATGTAAGAAGAATGTATAACACAGGTTCTGTAAAAGAAGGCGGCTGAAATTATATGCTAGTAAGGAGAAGTGAAGAGCAGTAACGAGTTCCTGATTCGAATGTAATCTGGCCAGGAATCCATTGAGGTTTCCAAATGTTTTTCCGCAGGAAAGAAGACAATGCTTAACAACAAACAATGCAAAGTATGCAGGTACACTCTGAGTCTACTGCACCCATGGGGGTGCTAAACTTCAAATGTGAGAGCTGATTATTTTTCCTAATCCGATTTTGAAACAAAACTGAAAGAACCTTTCAGTTGTTCGCTTACACTCTAGAAGCTTTTTGTTGTCTGCAGGTATAGCCTACTGTATTTTGTAATTGGGAAGGGAATGGAAAATTCTTACTTAGTCATCAGTTCAAAGCTCAGCAGGACACTGCTGACATTCCATTAGGGGGGGGGGGAGGAGGAGGAGGCGGTGCCAGATGAGGACCTAGGGGGAAGGGGTGTGCGTGGGATACTAAGCAGACGAAGAATTCGCAATGCTTTTGTTAATTCTCTATTCAGGTCATGCGAAATAGTCGAGGCATGTTTCATTGTCCTTTGAGAGTTGGGGACATAGCTCAGCTCAACAGGTAACAATTCTCTTATCATTATTTATCATATTAAATTTTCAGAAGTCGAGAATAAAACATACATATTTTGGAAATTTATTGTACGCAGCAGTTGTATTTTCTGAATGTATCTCTACAATTCCCCAAACATAAGTTCTCATTATTCTTGGATTTGATCTGTTTATGATACTCCAAAGGCATCAACTTAGTTGCAATAGACGATTTATGCTATGGAATATCGATTTCATAACTCAATTATTATGGAGTTCTAGTTGCCATCAACAGAAAATCAATAGTGTCAAATGGGTTGCATCATGATTGATACCTTATGGACTTTATAGTTTCATGATGTTTTTCCACACTATCCTCATTTTCTAATTCATCATCTCATGCTCAATCATTGCAAAAATCCAATACATTGCAAACCGACGAGATCAAGCTTTAATCTAAGATTGATTCTCATAGTGAGACACTTGAA
>NC_052504.1:31263533-31300900 GCF_014356525.2 Nilaparvata lugens
GCATATTGAGAGAGCTTAGTAATGGAATTTGAATAAATTGACCTTTTGAATAAAAGGCACAAGCTTAGGAAAGAGAGACTATGGGCTTTGATTCACGAAATGGTTGATTCAAGTATGAGATGAAGACGTAACAATCAAGATTTCTACTTCTCCTGCTATTCAAAGAAATGTATTAAAATCAATTAAGGAGACGCCTTAGTTGCGATGCGCTCATTTATAAGGGCCATGCCACACGAGGCATTTTTTTCAGTTGGTACGACAGGCCAAGAAGCACTCCGATTGGATGATTGAGTTGACGTATCGAGTCAACTTCCTGTCAGCCAATCGGAGAACTTCCTGTCCTGCCGTGCCGACTGAGAAAACGCCTCGTGTGGCTTGGCCCTAATTGAAATATTACCCGAATATCTTAATTCACCTCTCTTCCTCACATAATAGCTGCATGTTTATCATTCAGTAGGCTATCCATTTGATTAAGATAACAAAGGATTAGAAATGATACAACCAATAATTATTTTTCCACCGTTATTCCAGCAAGGATAGATACTACTATTCACTCCCAATGAAAATTTCATACCTCCATTCTCTCAAGGAATTTCTAATCACTAGGTTACTAATGTCCAGTGCTAGATTAATCTGTACTCCAAAACAATCATCGTCAATTCCCTTGAACGTGTAATTCATCAGTTAATTTGTCATGTACTGACTCCCGTCATCAATTTCATTTGTCTTCATGTCAGTAGTGAGCGAAGAAGAGTAGCATCAGTAATAATTCAGCTGAGTTCATGCTCGATCGAGCAGAATGCTTAAGACCGCTCGTCATGTGGTTTCACCCTCAAACTGCAATATACGACCCACTATTTTTTCATTCATCTCATGAACTGGAAACACAATGAGTTTGCAAATAAATCTGTGGAGAATCTATTTCAACAATGGTTTTAAACCTTCAATATCTGTTCGTAAATCCATTAGTCCGTATCTACTTTATTGTATCAATAGTTTCAACCTGCAAGATTGCTCTAAAACTATTCATACGAATTCAGTAATGAATTGCATTTTAAGCGTATTTATACTGTAAATATTTGAACATTCAATGGTTGAATAGAAAGTGATTTTATATTTTAATTTTTCTGTATAAGCTTTTTCATTGTTCTTTGATAGATTTAATAATAAAGAGTGGTAGTGGATTACTATTCTTAAATTGAATGAAATTGATTTAAAATAAAGGCTTTAAACTCCACTGAAGTTTCTTATGTTGCTACTGCATATATTGTGTTCTCGTTGAAAAGAGATCTATGAATTAGAATCATCACTATAGTGGACCAGCTCTCTAGCATTTATTCCATAGATTATGAAGTATGGTATTCAAAAAATCAATCACTGAGCAGCTATCGAGGTAACTGCGCAGTAATCGGAGATATGCAGTTCAAAATTACTTTTCTGACGTTCAGAGGCCACCCAAGCCTACAGGTTCATTCATCTCACGTCATCACTCTACTCACTATTCACGTTATTTTATTGTGTTCCAGAACCGCACAACCGCTCTCGTGTTCCATAATCATACTTCCAACAGCCAATGCAAAAGCTTAGGAACCTTTCTCGACAATTTTTTGGAACCACAAGGTTTGAATTTTTTCATAATGAATCCCGAGAATGTGAACTAATATTCTGAATGTTTTTATTTGTTGATAACGAGATAGGTTGCTTTCGTGTCAAGTATACGGAAGATTATGTGTGTATTCTAGTCTACAGAGAGGAGGACTGGGTCGACTATCAGCAGATGAGTTCAGCAGGCGATTCAGTGCGACAAGGTGGCACTCTCCAATCACAACAGAATCAATATTGGACATCAGATCGCGAGTGACCGGCATGCATCGATAGGCAATACAGCGACAACTGCCGTAAAGTTGTATGGGGTACACAGTAGTATCCTGTATGAGGCTGCAGCAAATACCTAACAGTGCATCGGAAGTTACGTCATTCCACCAGTGAGCAGGAATTTGCAAGTAAGTTCAAACATAGGGTTGGTTGGTTGTTAGGTGCGTCCAGCTTCCATTAATAAAAGCGTTTTATGATCGGTCATTCCACATCCATCACACTAATAAATTGAATGTTGGCAAATTGACATGTGATGCTGGTGCTGGTGCCATCAGCAAACTCACTGACACGAGACACGACCGACGCTGTCGCCCTACGATCGATCAACACTGGCAAATTATTAGGGACCAACTCAAAGAGTGGCACCACTCACATTAAACAAGGAAAACTTCTCCAGGTAACCAAGTAACTGTTCTGTTTATAGCCTGAAAAATTAGTAATGAAACAGAGCGATAGAGAGAGATTGATTGATTGAGTGCTTTATTTATGTAGACTAGCAGGTAACCCGTGCTAGGCAAGGGTCTAATTTGAAACTTGACAAACTGAAAACTTGACGTGATGAAATCTAGAAGAATTGAAAATAGGCCTATAAGAATCCTCGGTTAATTAAGAATTTATATGCTACATTTCAAGTAAATCAGTCTAGTAGTTCAGACGTGATGATGCGTCAAACATAATTTTCCTATCATTTAGGCTACACGTGTATACGTGTATAAGCCAGTTCTGTCCTTTATTGTAGTATAAGATGATAGATAGATATATCAGTATCTTTGAATGAGAATAGCTTTTGAAAGGTCTGAGATATCCATGTGCGGTTTTCACCATACCTTTTCTCTAGAAATCCTGTATCGAAATCATGTATCATATGACCACCTTTCAATTAGAAAAAAAATGAAATATGATTAAAAATGGCGTACAAAATTTGGGTGTGCCGGAAAACCGGTTTTTATTATTCGAATAGGATCCCCAATCATACCTATCTTCTAATTTCCCTCTTAAAAGAATGTTCTGCTGCTTCCATACAACAACTGGAAGCATGGCAAATTGTAAACTTGACAAATTGAAAACTTGATGTAATCAAATCTTGAAGAATTGAAAATAGGTCTATAACCATCCTTGGTTAATTAAGAATCTATATGCAAAATTTTAAGTTAATCAGTCCAGTAGTTAAGATGTGATTATGAGTGTTAAACATAATTTTCTAATCCAGTACATGTATAAGCCAGCTCTTTCCTTTCAAAAGTAGAGATTATTATGTCGCTTTGGCCTGTGATCTGTGTAAATGTCCTGTAACATTAATTTAAAGGTGCGTCCACACATGCCGAACCGAACCTGGAACCGCGCAGCAAACCATGCATTCCTCCGAGCATCTCGCCTTTCAGCTAACATGAGCATAATGAATATGTTTCATAATGTTGAAAATCAGCTGTTAAACATTCGCCATACCGTACTCCGAACCGTTTACCGTGCCGTACTCCGAACCGTTCGCCGTGCCGCTCGCCTCTGTTTTAAATGTTCGCCTCACCGCACTCCAAACGCTGAACTTTTCAGCCAATCAGAGCCCTCGATTACAATTCGCTGTGCAGTTTGCTCTA
The DNA here is from genome assembly GCF_014356525.2 of Nilaparvata lugens. NCBI lineage: Eukaryota > Metazoa > Arthropoda > Insecta > Hemiptera > Delphacidae > Nilaparvata > Nilaparvata lugens. The sequence continues at coordinate 31,267,004 of NC_052504.1, forward strand.
CAATTTTGGCTATGCATCACAAGTGAAAAACATGCGTACACGATCGCGAACATGAATACAAAAGTATGACCCTTTTTTATTAGATTAAATTCATGTTTTGAACAATTCATTGTTATGAATGATTAATTGATAGGAGCTGATAAATATTTTCTAATTCAAATGAAATAAGTTCTGAAAAAAAATGATGAATGACTAAAAGAACTCAGTACAACAACAAATTCATTCAACTAATTAAATTATGTACTGATAAAATTATAATCATTTTATTTTCTTCATTGATAATCAATTTCATCAACTAACGATAAACTGACTGAAATAAATACTTCAATTTTCATGAATTTAATTAATAGAATTATATAAATCTAAAGTGTAGGTCATATCTAAATTCACAAAGAGTTCGATTCTTGTTGGCAAGAAACATGTTATTCAACGCAGAAATCATTACTATTTTACTAAAAGATAGGATAAGTTGAACAGTTTCCCTTCCAGGGGGAGTTTTGACAACACACAAAACAAATTTTTCATTTGAAGAAATATCGAAAAGGTGCATAGTACCTTATTTTTTTGTTCAGCTTGCCAAAATGCCTCTCATTTCAATATTAAAATTTTCGACTGAATGTACAGTGAGTCAATCATTCTATCAGGGCTCGAATGATTTTGAAATTGTAATTAAATAAAAGTGGTAGAGAATTATTTCTTTAAAAATCAATTTAATTGTCTCAAAAAACTGTTCTAGCTGAAAAATTTATAATAATCCATGCCACGTCTAGGCCTATACATTGCATCAGAAAAACGAAGTTTCAAAACTATGGTTTTCCTAAACATATGGTTTTGAGATAATTATTTGATACAGCTGTTTATATTCATCATAATTATTATTATACAGAGTTTGTGAGAATAGAAATATTTATTAATTATCAAAACAATACTATTATTATATTTACAATAATAATATTATTATTAACATATCTATCAATTATCAGAACAATATTATTGAGGCTAAGTGGAATCAGATAGAACAGATAATAATAGAACAAATGTTCTTTTTTGAATTTCTATCATATGATTTCGTTATTTCAAATGATTACAACATATGTTAGAATATCACATTTCAATATAGTATCTCTGTTTTATAAATGACGTTCACCGTACCATGTTCATAAGCTTACTTAGTTGGATCCTTTTTTATCCTTTAAAGCCCTTAGAGGCAAAATATCTCAAAATCCGTTCTTAGTGCGCGTCTAGCATGTTTGAAGAGTATTTGTGCAGAGTTTTAAGTCTGTTGGCCAAGTAGTTTGGGCTGTAGTGTGATTTTACATGAAAATTTTCGAAAAATGCACTCTCCTGGACCCCTTGTGCTCCTGGTCGGAATGTTTCTGCACAGATCTGAGTTTTTTTCGTAGCTGAACAAAAAAGTTCCTCATGACTTTGCTGTGCAATGAGCAGGTAAAAAGTACACAATTTTGGGGGGTCCCCAGCTCTCTCAGGGGGGCAAATTTTTGAAAATCCTTTCTTTGTGGATGTCTTGAGGCTACCATAAACAAGTGTGCAAAACTTCAAGTTTTTAGGCTCAGAAGTTTGGGCTGTGGTGTGATTTCAGTGTGATTTTAGTCTATATTATATATATATATATATATATATATATATATATAATATATATATATATAATATTTATATTTATTTCTATAAAAGGCTAAGTCCTAACAGACTGAAATCACACCACAGCCTAAACTGGGAAAACAAGTGTGCATTCTATATATATATATAATATAGAATAGAAATAGAATAGAAGATAGATGGATAGAAGATAGATTACAATATACAGAGTGGGTGAAAAGTCCGAGAACGGCTTAATATCTCATACACAAAGATGGCGGGTGTGATCGGGGATCCTACTCAAATTGAAAATACTACTTTACTATGACTTTAAAAGTATTGTCCAACAGAGAGAAAGATAGAGATATACCGTATTATAATAGAGAGTGAGAGAGATAGATTCCATGGTTTGTTGATCAGTCTTCAATATTGGAGAGTGAATTTTGAAAAAAAGTTTCAGCAAAACGAGGATGGAAAGTAGAGGGGAAATAAAATGTGATGAGAATTTATTAACTTTCTTCAAATTATCATGTCCAACTACTCGATTCTCTTGCATTTCACATTTCAAAGTTGTATAACTTATATCTGTCAGTATGCAATTAATATTTTTTCACCAAAATGTGATTGGGAGTTGGTTTCTGATCATCTACTATTTACGGATCAAGCATTATGCCAGTTCTAGCTCCAATCCACCTCTTTCTTCGCATCACCAACCTTCTTTTTCTTACTGGACAATATTGCAACTTTTTACTGTGTTTGTACAGTAATTTATTGTGAAGCTAAGGAGAGCTGAGCCCATCTGTTGTTAAATTGCGGCACTTTCAAAACTCAGTGCAGTAGCAATTCACTTCATTTGTTCGATTCATACACACATTTTCACACGTCTTTGCTGAATGAAACAGAAAAACACTCTATCTTCAAGATTGTGCTTCAACTAAGTTTCAATCACTGACGTCCAAATACTCAATGACTGAAACTATCAAGTAGACTCTAATAGGTTCTCAAGAAATAGTATGGTGTTTCACCGTAACTTTGTGAAAAAATTCTTAATGAATTGATCATCTGAATTCATGACGGCTATTGAAATTATACGGCTAAAATACTGCTGAAAGGAGTCCTTTGTTCTATTGAGTATCGTCGAGTGAGTAATGAGCTATGTCCATTGTCCACTTGCTCCCCGCCATCAACAAAACTAAAATTCAATTACACCATATTTTTGTATAATTTGTATCTGGAGATCACAAGTACCAGGAATTTGTTACACGAATTGTGATTGAATATGAGTTACAAATACAATGAACTTCATCTCTTGTAAAAAACCATCGTTGATATTCTTGATAATCATTTCAAGGCTTCATGTTTCTCATGACTCTATAGATTTTCAAAATCATTATTTCCTTTTCAACAAACATATTATCACATTTGATACTCTGAATAGTATTATAGTAAATTTCATGCATAATTATTAATGGTATAGGCTACAAGATGAGAAATCAAGTTATTGCAAAATAAGTATTCTATGGAAATAACATTTTCACGGAAGATTACCAGAAAGAAGACCAAGGAAGAACTGATGGCGAAAGATTAGAATAAATGTGTCAAGAAGTGGGAGCGTTTGATTGGAAATTATAAAATGAGGTGGAAGTTCTAAAAAATCAGTACTAATGAAGGCAATCTCGTTTTCTTGAAATTGGTTTCGCGACTCCTGCCTCTTGATAAGAGTTCGAAATGGTAAGATGTAAAATCTAACTTTTCAGTGATCTCTCTGTCCCTCACTCTCTAGAGAGGTATTCTATTTGGAAGCTCTCATTTTTCCCGATGTTTCTCCCCATTTTGTCTCCCGTTTTACCTCTATAACTAGGAAAAAGGGAAACAAAATTATTTTCCGCAGACGTCTAGTTATTTTTTTCAAATACTTCAAATATTCATTCCAAAGAGCTCCATGAAACTTTGGGAGATGTACTTTAAATCAAGTTGAAAAAAAAAACATTTATCGGATATGAATACTTATGACTCCTACGCGCCATCACTATTCATCAATAAAAGTCATCAATCAATCAATCATTTTATTCAGTAAAAAGCATTACAAAATTGGTCCCGCTGAACCTAAAAGATTTTACAGCAGGTGCCTACAAATAATAAAATACATAATAGAATGAATGCTAACTTTAACGATAAACTAAGGAAAAAAAATCATGAAACTGGGAGTTCAGGAATTTGAAAAGGAGTATTGGGTATTAGATTAACTAAGGATGATTAATAGGGTGGTATAGGGTTATAGAAATTGGAAAAAATGAAAAACTCAAAAACTTCAAATCATAAAAATAATTAAATTGAAAATAAAATAAACTTGATACTCTATAGTAAGTAAGTATCAAAAGATATTAATCTTATTCAGAATTGAGGATAATACTAAACAAAATCCTTTTTATTTCTACTCTTCCAATCATTTTGACAATAATCATCAATTAATTATGATAAGTGATATGAATAAAGCTTAATCACTCATTGAAATTTCAATTTTCTCATTACTAATGAATCGTCTAGAAGAAAAATCAACAAAGAGTTTTTATCTGAAGAAGCTTCTCTTATCTAAAGGAATGTTCACTAATTTCTTCAGCGGTAATCACTGTCTTCAATAAGGAATGGTCGATTTCGATACAAACAAAGTGTCGATTTTTCTTGATAACAATGAAATTTTCAATCTCCTAATAGTGTAGCTGTTATATTCACAGAATATGAGAAGTATTTGCTCCCACTTACATCAGGACGAAGCTACCTCCATCCATGCTTCATTTCTACTTTTAAAGTTACGTTTTTTTTTTATTTCTACTGTTCAAGTAGAGATGCCTATTTTAGGAATTGCATTATTGAACTATTAAATTGCGTGATGTGTTAAAACGTTCGATTTTTCAACAGGAATCATTTTAACATCGCTTTAGATTCTCTTCCAACTCATATGTATTGAATGTATTTGAATTGTATTTTCTTCAAGTATTTGAATTGTATTTTCTTTATGTTTCAATTCTATTATCAAATCCATTTGACAAGTTTGAATCTGATCAACAGTGTTAACTAGAACATGGAAACAGCTGATAAAATGTACAGCAACATGTTGCGATTCAAATTTGTGGTAATAGCAACGGTCCTCTTCCAGTTTTACAAGAACCGATCATCGACAACCAGAAGTGTCTCGGTGTAGCGCAACTCCAAAGTGACCCGAGATGAATAAATATTTCAGTTGACGCGGGTCCTGAACGCAGTACTAGCAGCCAGCACTACAGATTCTGTTCTGATCACAAGTCGAGTGGTTCAGCTTCACAGGTTCTCACCGAACTCCAGCAGAATTTCATGAATAAGCAAACAAGGCTTGTAACCCACAAACTTCCTAGAAAAACAAGGGCAGCTTCAAGTAAGGTCAAGTGCAATCATCCTTAGGCCACTTCACTTCTCATGTTACATTTTTATATTTATATACAATATAATCCTGCATCCACTATGTGTTTGCTTCAAGTAGGTGCGAAAATTTATAGATAACATTGGACTATTATTGCAACTTTTTGATGATTATTGGATATATATATAGATGGCAACTCTAAAAAAAGGACCCTGGTCCTCCAGGTTGGGGGTTGGGCGCAAGGCTAACCACCTTGCCCTGGAAAACAGTATTGTTACGCAACCTCAAGATGCCTCGGAATGGGACCGGATTTACAGGAACAATATACGGATAGCCAACAATCGAAAAAGAATAATGGAAAGATGCAAAAGCCCCGAAAAAGACAGATATCTTTTCTTGCCACCTGGAATGTAAGAAGTTTGTACAGGGCGGGGAACACAGCTGTGCTGAGGAGAGTTATGGAAAAGTATGGAGTAGGGATTGCTGCCTTGCAGGAAATTAGATGGAAAGGAAATGGAATGATGGATAGAAAATTATACATTATTCTATAGTGGCCACACACAATACTTTTGGAACTGGTTTTCTTGTACATAAAAAATATAAGGATAGAGTAATATGTTTTGATGCTATCAATGAAAGAATTTGTGTACTAAGAATAAGAGAAAAATTCTTTAGCATAAGTTTAATCTGTGTGCATGCACCTACCAATGAAGCAAATGATGTTGAAAAGATGCTTTTCATGATAATTTAGAGGAAATATACAGGAAAGCTCCTAGACATGATGTTAAAATTATCCTTGGTGATTTCAATGCAAAAGCTGGTAGAGAGTCTTGCTATAGACCAGTGATAGGTATGCACAGTCTGCATGAGGAAAGTAATGCTAATGGACTTCGAATGATAGATTTCGCCAGTGATAAAAACATGACAGTATGCAGCACATACTTCAAACATAAAGACATTCATAAGATGACTTGGAGATCTCCAGATGGAGTAACACAAAATCAGATTGATTACGTTTTGATTGACAAGAGGCACGGATCTGACATATTAGATGTGCGAAGTTACCGAGGGGCAGACTGTGATACAGATCATTATTTGGTTAAAATAAAATGCAGACAGAGAATAAACAACATGAAGAAATTCCGAGGAGTGAAACAAAAGAAATTGACAGCAAAAGGCTTATAAGAGAAAATGAAGCTAGGGAGAGATACAATCATACACTTATGGAGAAATTAGCAGAGAACCAAGGAAGAGAAGACACAGTTGAGCAAAAGTGGGAGAATTTCAAGAAGGCTGTAACAGAAGCTGCACAGGAGACAATCGGATATGAAAAGATAGAAAAGAGAAATAACTGGATGAATGATGAGTGTTTGAAGGCTTTGGAAGATAGAAATCTAGCAAGACTGAAAATGATAAGTCGGAAAACTAGGGTCGCAACTGTAGCTTATCATGAAAAAAGGAGAATGCTAGCAAGATCTGTCGTAAAAAGAAGAGAGAGTTTGAGAAACGCAAAAAAAGTCCACAAAAAAAGGAAGTAGAACAGACTGTTCCAATTATCGAGGAATCGCTTTGTTGAGCATTGTTTATAAGATCTTGGCGAAGATAATTTGTGAAAGATTGAAACCTTTTTGTAATGAAGTGCTAGGTGATTACCAGTGTGGATACCGGAAAGACAGATCATGCACAGATCATGTTTTCACCATAAGAAACATGATGGAAAAGTGTTATGAATATAATATCAATCTGTATCAACTATACGTCGATTACAAGCAAGCCTTTGACAGCATCATAAGAAATAGCTTGTTTGAGACTATGTTGGAGTTTGGAATGCCTTTTAAGCTCATACGGCTCACAAGAATGACACTGCGCCAAACAAAGTATAAGGTGAAAGTTCAAGGAATGCTCACAGACGAATTTACAGCAAATGTAGGACTTAGACAGGGTGATGTTTTGTCAGCTATGCTGTTCAACTTAAGCCTGGAAAAAGTAATAAGAGGAATAGTAATAAATCCAAGAGGAACGATAATGAACAGAATGTTGCAGTACATGGCCTATGCGGATGACGTAGTCTTGATTGCAAGAAACATCCAAACTCTAAAAGATGGCTTCAAACAGCTCGATTACGGATCAACAGAAATAGGACTCTCTATTAATGAGAGTAAAACAAAGTATCTGGCAAGCAGCAGAGCCCGGCAGATTGGCGACAGATTCATAGAGTGCAATAATTACACATTCGAGAGAGTGGAAAGCTTCAAATATCTTGGTTCTATTATCACAGAAGATAACGATGTTGAAGTTGATATAAAAGCAAAAATAGCGGCAGGAAATCGATGTTATTATGCACTTAGCCAATAATTGAGATCCAAAACACTGTCAAGGAAAATTAAACAACAAATCTATGAAACTGTTATAAAGCCAGTTGTGTTATACGAGGCAGAAACCTGGGTTTTGAAAAAGAAGGATGAAGACCTACTGAGTATATGGGAACGGAAGATTCTGAGAAGAATATACGGTCCAGTATGTATTGATGGAGAATGGAGACTTCGTTCGAATCAAGAGCTGCGTGACCTGTACAGAAAACCACCTATTGTACATGAGATCAAAGTGAGACGCTTGAGCTGGTTGGGTCATGTAGAAAGAATGAGCGATGAGAGAGCCGTTAAAAAAGTTTTCAGAGAAAACCCAGGCGGAAGGAGGTTGAAAGGACGTCCACGCAAGCGCTGGCTGGAGGATGTGGAAGATGATCTCCGGAAAATAGGCGTTAGGGGATGGAGACGCAAGACTGCCGACAGAGAGGAGTGGAGAGGCATTCTTGAGGAGGCCAAGGCCCTGGATGGGCTGTAGTGCCATGGAGTAAGTAAGTAAGTATTGGATTATTATTATTTTATGTACTATGTACTTACTATTTTCCAAAACGTTCCGAATCTGGATGTTCTAATTTCATTTTTAGTTAAAGTGCAGGACTTGAGAGGATGAGATGAATTTTTTTAAATTACTCAAACACTATGCTTTGAAATATTTTTTCGTTGAGTTTTTGGGTTCAGGGATCGGACTCACCGGGCTGGACAGTCGCTGTGCTCACAGCGCTGTGATACGGGCGAAGCGAGCCTGCCAGCTTGCAAATGATAAGTTCAAGTAATACTCATGAAGTATGAGTTTCGGTAATAACATGAATTATAATAGCGATCAACAAAAACTTGTGGCAATGTTCAATTGGTGTGTAGTATAGTAGTTAACTATATAACTTAGTGAAGTACATTGGTTTTTTTTTGAAAACCTGATTCATTTCCAGTTTTGGCGAAGTTGAACAACAATAACGTGAGTTTGCTCTCATGTCGAATGAATGGAATAAATTCTGTGGCGGGAGGGGGATGGGGAGTGAAGAAGATCTTGACAGACATCACGAAAGAAAACCATTTCCGTGACGTAAGTCACAATAGCCGAGGAATGTTTTTTGGCGGCGTTCGTGTGCTAGAGCCTATTCCTCCTAGCCCTCTAGGTTATGACAATAATTCGCTTTGGCTCTTGTTCCTTGAAAGCCCTTCCATTCCATAACAGTTTTCATCATCTGGACTACCCGGCCGCACCATCGTTTTACTGATTTTCAAAATTACTCGAGATGATCTCATGAAATGAACTGATTTAGAGCCTTGCTGTGATAAACTTTTCGTAGTTCATAATTGATTCTCATGAGGATGCAATTTGCTCATAGAAAAACTGTATTATTCAATAATATGAAATATCAGTAGAGTAGCATGAGAACTCGAAAATAATCAGGAGGGATTAGGTTATATTTATTGTCAAAGTTTTTGAAGAGTTGTTAATTGGCTATGTACTTCAAATATTCTATTGCTATGTTGTATTCGTTATTCATCGAAAGACCTTACAATTTTTAGGATGTATGATCCTCTTGATGTTTAATGTATTTGTTTATCAAACCAAACATTATTCAGATGTTTCTTAGTCCACTGCACGTTTAATAAATGTTTACAAATCGTATTTTCATCTCATCCGCATCATCCCAACTTTTTCTCTAATAATGAATTCAGGTTGAATTAATCAAACACTTTTAAGGATTTAATGTAGCTTCAATGGACATACTGGATACAAATTCCTTATTATTTTCATTGTAGAATCATATATCTGCAAGTGGTACCAAAGAAAAGTAGTTCATCTCACCTAATTGCTTGATTTTTTTATTGCAAAATAACCAAAAATGTTGAATTTCTTCCCTAAGAAGCTTCTCTTATAAGCCTGAATGACACTCATCACGTTTCTCACACTCTTACAACAATATTTATGGAAATATCGTTCCATTATCCATTCTCAATCCGACCAAACTCCTGAAGGGGCTATGATTACAACATTTGGAGCAACTGTGGGAATGATGATTAGCAATGGCCTGATTTAATACTTATAAACCCGAGTTACATTGGAAATATTATGTTAATATCCAACGATCGTTCAGTATCAACTGAAACAAGCCTGTCAGAATGTTATTTACAACTCAAATCAATTAAAAGTTGTAATTAATTATTGAGATATTCGAAAATACTATTTTGTGAAGAGTTCGCGCTAGAAAATGCTTTGATCTCAGAAAAATCATAATACAAAGTGCGGAGATGAATCCCCGAGTATTTACTGAGCATGAATAAATATAATTATGGATTTAGAGAGGATGAGGAGGTTTACTTTGGGAAAAGTAGTAATTGATTCCAGAACTAATCTGAGAAAATTCAGTATTGCAAACAAGCTATTATAACCAGATAATTATCATAAGAGTACAGTGAGAACTCAAATCAGTGAGCCCAGTGTTCCTTTCTTCATTCCGTACTGCCTGGAGAAAGTTCTAATTAGTAATAATTTTGAATTGCTACGTTACGATGATTTCGATTAATCTCTTGCAATTATACTGTGTATTGATTTAGTGAATTTCAAATGACAAAGTTGATGAATTCAATAAAATAAGAAGTTGATCGTTCCACATTATTTTTCCATTCTATGAGTTCAGAACATGATTGAGAATAGAATATACTGTAATAATGAAAAATTCATTGTCAATTTTTCCTAATACTTTTCATATTCCCAAGATATATATCGTAAAAGAATAGATAAATACTATACAATGAAGTTTTCCTCCTGACACGTTGAATTACCAAGAATTCATTCCTGTAATAATTTTCATACACTTGATGGCTGGAAACACATGAAAACTGAAACAAGCTTTGGCTTGGGGTAATTGACAGTTAAAGTATATAATTACATTGTTTACAAAGAAGCTTTTGCGAATAAATGCGTGACAAGTCTGTCACAGTACTATAGTTGAAATGATATTTGGAGTTTTGTTTCGGAATTGATTATATGTTTATTTCGATGATAAGTTATAATTAATATAATTGATGCAGTTGAATTAAACAGTTGAAATTTGACATCTCATAATAATTTGATTGTGAGAGTTGGAAGTTTTTTTTCATATCCAACATGGAGATTGATGATAATACTAGCAACTAATTTGTTTAATTTGACATTGTTCATATCCTCCATCCCTAAGTAATAGAACTTGAAAGAAGAATGAGTTCATTCCGCGAAACAAAGCATGACAGTCAATATAACGCTGTGGTATACATTAAAACGTGTTCAAAATAATAACAATCAATACTGAGGAGAGAATGTTCTTCGGTGGTTTATGATTGAAAAGAGAACGCAATAGATTGTAGATTAGATTCTATAGATTATCTCAATAATTTTCATAAACTTTTAGTATTTTTCGCTTGAATTGACTACAGTTTATTGATGGAATGGCACTCAGTAATAATTCCAAAGAGGATATGATACTATTTTTTCTATGGTAGTACGAATTATTAGCATGTTGATACTCAAGTAGAGTCAATTCAAGTCAAGTTCAATACATCCACTACTAGCCCTTTTTCACCTGTCTATTCTATTTCTATTATCTAATAATTGACGTTTATTTACACATCCTCTCTCTACCTGTTCGTTTCTGTATATCATCATATTTAATATTTAATTTAGGAAAATAATTATTAGTGATCATTATTATCAATCATTGTGATATTCAATGAACGAGTACGAGGAAAATCTGTGAGATGTGGTAATTTGGTAGGGATAATCTTGTAGAGGTGAAATTTGTTATTGTAATACAAGTAGGCCTAGAATCATTCTTAAGAGGCACTAAATTCCAGAACACGTCTCGACAACGACCCAATTTATACTTCAGGAGTGGATTTTACTACGTAAACGATTGTTGAGATTGTTGAGAGTTAGCTGGCTGAGCTTCCAATACAAACTTTTGTTGAAACCACAACACTGGAAAGAGGACGTTTTAACATTTACTCCTCATTTAAAACTTGTGGCGGAATCATTTGTTTCTTTACTCTGCAGCTCTTGCTTGCCTTTTCGAAACATCGCTGCTGAAGTTTCCGTCCCAGCGTTTTATTAGCCTCATATGGAAATCGATTTTGGAAGTAATTGCAATAGCAGATGTTTTTGGAATTCCAATTAGTTTATGCAAGTTTTTCAAATTGGTTTTCTGGAAAGAGATGGAAGACATTTCTAGTTGAAATCCATTTTACATCGCCTTTTACAACTGTACAGGTGTGGGTTGCATACACTATACATCATTACATCATACAGCTCTGTTCTTTGTAATGAGAATACATTATCATCACTTATTATATCTATAATATCAAGCATGATTGATTGGCCAATCAATTATGGACTATTATCTTAAAATAGATATGCTTTATTCTCAAATCAAAGAATATCAGATAATTCCCACTTCCTGACGTTTTTCTACAGCTTTATAATACGGTCATATGCTATGAGGTTTATTTATGCTATGAGGATCAGTGAGACTATTTATGGAAAATGTAGAAATGAAGAATCACAATAATTGTTGTATCTCTATGTTTGATTCACAACATGTTAATCTACAGACTTACAATATTGAACTCTATAGGTGATACGCTGGATATACGCCATGAAAATCCATAATACATATTATACAATACTACAGGCTCATGTATTTGTTGGAGTCTTTTGAATGATGCTGCGATTATTCTATTGCTCTTCATAGACTCCAGGGACCAACTTTTAACACATCCCTTAGAATCGAGATGTGATTGATAGATACTTCGAAAAATGATTGACGATCAGAATACTCCCACTAAATCTTCTACCGTATGATATATTGGCAAACAACACATGTTGTGTTGATATGATGAAGGTATTCAGTCCCCACGCCCTTGATGTTGCTGAATTATTTGTAAGCTATTGAGACCCATACGGTGATTAACGATAGCATAAGTATGCGGGTTGAACCTATCGAGGCAATATTTATGAAAATAACGATTCAACTACGATTTACTGACCAATCTTCTCTAGCTTGTTGTTTTCTTGAGTAACTTTTTCACTACTATTATCCCCACTTACTATAATGTATAGGTCTCCTAAAAGCGAAGGAAGTCAGCGATATTTTAAGTTCAATTCAAATTTTATTTTAATACGTTTGCAATCTCTGTGATGGCTTTATGCTATGTTTTTTGAAAAAAAAAAATATTTCTCGAATTGAAACCTTCACTAACTTATTTCTTCTTGATGTGAAGTAGAAAGGAAAGATTCTTATTTCAATCAACTTTGTTGTCAGTTTATTTTTTGAATCCTAATATATTGTTCAATTCATTATAATTATGTCTTCTTTCTACCGACATAATCAGAAAATGTTTTGTTACATAATATGTCTTAATTCATTGAGAAGTTTGCAACAATACAATACGAGAAAGTCAAGTCAAAGATTCTATGATACTTTGAGTTTGGTTAGGTCGGAACATCGCATGAATATATTTATTCGAAAATGTATTTATGAATTTCTGAGTTCCGAGAATATAAAACTGTGTCCATCTTTCATCAAATGATTTGTATCAATCGGTTTTCTGAGGGATAAGCTAACGCATTCTCGACTAATGAAAGTCTGGTTTGATTCATTACCTTATCATCAGTCCAAAATTAATTTTGTCCTAGAGAAGTTAGTTGAAACCTCCATTTATCGACGAAAAGCCACAGAGCACACTCAGTGAATTTTCAGATAGGTAGCAGAACTTTTGCTTTCAGTGGTCTCGTTTCATCCGGCCAGTGTTTTACATTACTGCTGAGAGAGAGAGAGACGATTTCTGATGCTCACAAAACTAGAGATAACTAAGTAACTTCCTAGAATTTGTCATTTTCCATTCCCTCTCAATAAGGACTTCACCTTTACAAAGACTTTTGACAGTAATTGGAGATCATAGCGAATGCTCTTCGACATGTTTTATATGAATATTGAATATTGTAAATTTTAGTCGAAGAGCTATATAGTGTTTCTTCATTTCTTTCTCAAACCAGATATCAAGCAATAACAAGAATTAACAGTAAATTTATGACTAAAGTGCTTTCATTGTTCTGTTACAATCATAAAAATCTGGTGTGATACACTCACACAACTTTCCTTGCTCATTGAACTGTGAGCCTCATTCTTAAACGAGAATAATTTAGAGGAATAACATAATGACGATTGGCGGTAACATATTTGAAACTACGATCAGACTACTGTATATGTGTATATATATAATTATTTTCAGAGTACTTTTTCCTTTGTGTGAATTGTGAAAATCGATGATTTTTTAAAAGTCGTCAAAACAGCTTTCTACAGATGAAATATCTCGATTATGTGTTCTTTTTATAAACTGCTCTACCTACCTACCTCATGCACGAGAAGGAGTTTACAAAGTCTATTTCTCAAGGATGGGGTGGACCCTATTAGTTTCCAAGGAAAAAGACTCATGTCAGTTGATAGAGCTGATAAATAACTTTACAGGGTATTAATTTTTGAGAAAATCGTGAAAAACATGGTTTTTTATTAATTATTCGCCATTTTTCTCAAGAATATTAAGGAACTCCTGCAATTTTCCCAGAAATGAGACTAATGTCAGTTGATAGGGCTTATAAATAGCTATCCATGGTATAAATTTGAAGAAAATCGTTGGAGCCGTTTTTGAGAAAATCGTGAAAAACATGTTTTTTTAGTAATTATCCGCCATTTTTCTCAAGAATATTACGGAGCTCCTGCAATTTTAACAGAAATGAGACTCATGTCAGTTGATAGCGCTTATAAGTAGTTATCCATGGTATAAATTTGAAGAAAATCTTTAGTGCCGTTTTCGAGAAAACTGTGAAAAACATGGTTTTTTAGTAATTATCCGCCATCTTGAATTGAATTTCATTGAATTTCTTATTGTCGGTTCCTCATGGTATAAGAACCTTAAGTTTAAAATTTCAAGTCAATCGGTTAATTAGGAGTGGAGTTATCGTGTTCACAGACATACACACATACACACACACATACACCCACACATACCAACACCCAAAAATCATGTTCTTGGAATCAGGGAGCCTTGAAACATATTATAGAAAACTTGAAATTGGTGTATCTCAATTTTTTTGGAAAGCAATACTTTCCTTACCTATGGTAGTAGGGCAAGGAAAGTAAAAATTCATGTTGTGTTACAGTAGGAAACCCAGAGAAGCATTCAGTTTGAACTTTTCAAGTTATAACTTTTCAAGTTATAACTTTTCCTTGAAGAATAGGTTTCCTTCAAGTTTCTCCCACGATCTTCAGACACTCGTATCGTAAATCTCACGATTCCTGAATGATCGTAAAGTTGGATGTATACAAAATTGATCCTAATTAATGAGATTGTTATTGATAAAAAATGTAATCTTCTCGATATCCAATCACATCATAATTCTCAAGAATGCCTCCAATAGATCAAGGTAAACATTCTATAAGTCTGATCAATTGAGAAACATTAGGCCCTTGTACCAGTTGAGACTGGTATGTCTTGCCCAAGTCTCATCCATATAGAATGTAGCTTCATTCGGAAGTGAGATCGTGAATCTACCATCTAACAAAGCCTCATTTTGTAATTCTAGAAAGTTTTAGGAAAATATTATGTTTCCTGAGTTGACCAGTTAGATCCCCCACAAACCTAATTCATGAAGAATTGAGCCCAGAACTTCATAAATGGAATTTGTTTAGAATTAGCGGATACTGCTGAGTGTTAATAGAATAAAAATCATAATCATGATAGCCAACATCCGCTATGGAGAAGGTTCATGAAGTAGAGGTGAGTGCTGATCATCAAATCAGAGAGAAATTGATTGAACTGAGATGTTCAACTGCATTTGCTGCTAGCCATTCCATCCAGCCTTTCAGGCTCCTTGTATTGCTTCAATCCTTCCTAGCTTTGTATTCCTTATATTGCTTGCAATGCTTTGCCATTCGATAATTCTAGACAATCTCATCAAATGTGTTCTTTACAAGATTGCAACTGTATTTATTGCCCTTAAAAACTACCCCTTTTTTGAAAGTTTGTAGCTCTGGAACCAACTGCGCGACCACTCAATCTATTGGAAATTTTATTATCTCTAATTTTGTAGGGAATGGTTTTTCTCGAAAAACTAAGGTTCTCGATATTAAATGAAAATATTAAAAAAGTCGGAAATTCCGGGGATTTTGGGGGGTTTTGGGGTTGTAGCTGCCCTCTGGCGTGTCAGCAAATTTCAGATTCGAATACAGCGCCCCAATACATTTAGAACTGTCGAGAAAAATTCTTTCGTGGCTGTTTCCTGATAAACGACCATTTGACTGGACTAATAATATAATAATATTATATTATATATTAGTATTTGGGAGCAAGTGCATCATCAAAGCAGTATGCTTCAAATTAATGACTTACTTGGAGTTGCAGACACCTTTCTTATTCGCAGAAAAGATCGAGCTCTCCATTGTTGTGATCAGAGAGTATAGAATGTATACATTCTACAATTTTAATTCTGTACAGAGGTTGTGATTGGATGTAGCGGAGCAGCATTGATTTTCTTCTGCAGATTTAACATCAAAACTCGAGATAAGTTAGTTTCTGGTTGCGTGACTCTAACCAATGTTTTGTTCTACTTTGATGCTCAATCCAGATCATTTGAGCACTTGAAAACTGGAACTTTAAATAATTTAGTTCACCTCTGTGGAGGTAGAATGAAGGTGTAATATCTTACTTTTGCAATTTTCAAATTCTAATAATATTTTCTTTTGCATTTTCATTTTGTGTATATTGTATTGTGTTGATTTGAATAAAATTGATTACTTGATTGATTGATTGAATTGCTATACAGAAAACATTGCAATTATACTGCTCTATCAACTTAATGTCATCTCATCGTACTTTCCTTGGAACACCCACAGCTACATCATACCAGCATATTCAAACTACATGTAATACTGAAGGAAAGATTACTCTCTATGAAAAGCGCAAAGAAATAGGAATTTTCCTACAACCTTGGAATAAAACTTACAATTCTGATAATTAAGAGCTCTTCAGCTCTTCAACTTATCACTATTTGTGATAAGTTCAACCTTAGCTTCTTTAGCTCGGGATGTGGTTTTTGTGCATGGTTCCACATACTCCAATTTATTTTTTTGTTGATCAAAACTCACCTTTTTTATCTATCATTCTCAATTTCTACATAACACAATATCACAGACTTCCCTATTAAAGTAAAATAAAAAAAACTCTCCTATAAGATATTAAACAAATTTGAATAGTGGTTCTTGGATTGGTTTCCTATTTGATTCGTAATAGTTGATCTTCCACCCAAAAGTAGTGAAGTGGCCGATAGCAAGCAAGAAACAGGAAGATTTTTCAACAATTAAATCCATCCCGAAAATAATGAAGCATTTTTAATACAGTAAGGAGAGGTGATATCAACTGGTACCAATTGAATAGTACTGGAAATTTTATTGTAGAATAATATTCTCAGGCAAATTCCCAATTGTGATATTCGAATTCTTTACAAATTTGATGTAATCTCTGAACGATAAATTAAATTAAAGCTCTGGCTTCACCAAATCCTCATCTAGTTCTAGATGATTCTCATTCCTGTTCAAGGTAACATCTTTTTGTTTTGTTCCTTTTAACTGAGAATGCTCTAAACAGCTCCATGATAAAATAAAGTGTTGTAGTTGAACTCGTAAATACGATTCTCCCCATCACAACATAATAAATAACAATTTTCAAAAATGGATGGTCTTTTAACAAGCATTTTTTGTTCAGTGATCAATTCGATAATGAATGAAGCCACGACTCTCCATTAGAATTGATGACACATGAGAGGAAAGAGGGTAACAAAACAATAAAATCAATAATTATTTATGACCTGCTGATGTTGTGGACTCAGAAAGCAGACCAACAAAAACAATTCAGATATAAATTCGAACTCCGTTTCTGAATGATACGACTTCAAATTAGCTCAATTGATTTACAGTCTGCGCCAAAATAAGGGCATCCATCCATGAAGTGTCGCCTGTCCAGTATTTCCGGTAATTGATAAACGTGCCGACAATATGAAAGCGGTTCAACTCTACACACACAAATTTCAGCGTAATTTTACAAACAGAATTTACAAACCCATCTACATATCTTCAGGAAGAGTAGTCTTGGAAATGATCGGTTTAAACTTTCATAGTGTTTGATATCATCATCATCGTCGTCGTCATGTTCCGGCGTCCATCTATTCCTCGGTCCACCAATACTTCTTCTGCCTAATGGCTCGTGGAGTAGGGCATTTAATGGGAGACGGTTTTTGGCAATCTAAGGACATGATCTGAATACTTATTTCTATATGTTTTTATCAAACTCAGCATTGTTTGTGTTAGATCTTGATGTATATAAATAACATTAATTTTCATTATTTGAAATGCTATGAATTGAATCACAATAGACCGCACATATGAATCGGATGTGTGTTTAGAATGGGTGGTCATATAAATAGAATAAAGAGAGAATACAGTATACTCAAAATACAGTCTATATATCATGAAATTAGTTCAGCAATTGTTGTATTTCTGAGACAGCCAATCCAGAACAATCTGAAACCACCGTCATAAAAACTGCAAAACGTAATAACTTTTATTCTTACCAAGATAAAAGTTGTAAGAACTTTTGTTCTATAAAAACTTGTGGATGAGGATGTTTATATTCATTGTTTTATCGAATGGTTTTTGAGTGGTATAGTAAGCTTTTACTTGAATGAAGAGATTAAACTGTCTCTCCTCAATTCATGCTGAAGTCTTCCAATACTTTGTCAAAATAACTTTCAAACAAGTATTTATAGAAAAAAATATTGTATTGATTAGGACTTACTGAATGATTATTTCATTAGTGAATGAATTATTCGGGATACCATCAACATGATGTTGACTTTTCTACATAAGTTCTTTCGAAGCTACAGATTTTTTCAAGTGACCTTAATTGTAGAGTTCGTAGCCCTTTTTCATCCTCTTTGATGATAGAAGCTCCACCACACAACTCATGATATTCATCCTCTTCCTGGATAAACCTCCAATTCAAATGGATTACGAGTTTACGACGTTCAAACTTGGTTAGATACGCCTCTGGCAATAATAAGCTATTATTAACTTCGACATCGTATTTTCAAAATGAGTTTTTCCTTCCTCGACCAGATTTTGAAAGCTAAGCAGTACGTTTTATCTTTTCCCAACAAAACCAAGTTTCGAAATGAAAATTATTCAGTGAAGTGATTCCCTGATCTGAACAGCGCCTACACAGCGTCTCACTATTTGTACCTCCACATCAACTCCTTGAGCATTATTATCAACGTTTGGCAATTGATTTCTGTAAGTGGACGAAAAGATCGCATCTCATATTTTTATTTATTTGTTTACATTTTATGATACACAAATCAAATCACACATCTCAAAGATGCTTCTTTACTCTATTATTTGGGTTTTGCTACAACACGAGTAACGCTGAAACAAATATGATATCTGTTAATGATTTATCAGTATTAAATAATAGGAATGATATTCACATTTTGTGATGTAGTTAGTAATTACACATTCATATGCCATACATTGTTAAATCAGTGCACATACCCTGGAATTGACGTTATTATGAAATTAATCTCATCGCATCGGATTTGATCATTTCCAGAATTAGTTGCTGTTGTTGATCAATTAGTAAAAATTTAACACTAATCATAATCAGCTTACCACCAATCACTGATTACGTGATTACGGTTACATACTTAACAATGTGAGTTGTCCGATACTGTAACGTATTTTCGAACTGTACAATCCATTCATAAACTACAAATTCTGCAAATCTCCATATTTATTTTTTTCCATAGCTTCCTAGTTTTAATACGTGGTTTTCAGAAATAGACTACCGTATCCTGTTGTAACCTTTTCACTCGCAACCAAACCGAATGAATGTTTTCAGCAACGCAGCGCATATCGGTCCAATCGGATTTGGCACGAGCGTTGCTCGTATTCATTTTCATGGTCTTGTTTAGTTTATTCAACTCGTCACGCGACATTTTGATTGGCAGATGAGCTGCGATATAATCTGATCCAATCAAATAACCGATAAACAATGGGCCACAGCGCCTGTTCCCACTACAGTGCCGGTAGTGAGAATATCAAGAGTCCACTGTCCAATCACAAATCTTGTGGAGCATAAAAATATTCCAGTTGGTACGCTACTCAGAATGCAACAGTTCATTAATTCCGATCATGGTCGAATGAAGATGGCAATCTGATAATTTTTTGTCGATTTCCACTGATTTTACAAATGGTTCTAGGTAAATGATAAGTTTCATCAATAATTCGATTTTATTTTAGGTGGAATTTATATCCTTTACTGTTTTAAATTCACTAAATTATTTCTGAGTTATCTCACTTGAATTATTTCTGAGTAAACTTTTCCATTTCAACTTTTTTCTAATCCTCTACGCTAATCTCAGTCAATGTCATAGACATTCACTTTTAAAATCACATCGATAATTTTTCTAATCATCTTTCCTTACTGGACAACGGCGAATATATCATTAATATCAAAATAAATTACTATTTCAGGGGGGGGGGCAAGTATCCGGTGGCTACTAACATGACAGCCCCTCATCACAGCCTCATCCTACCGGGCTGAAACTGTTGCTAAACATTATTAACTGCAGTAGTATCACATCTGCTATGAATATAATGTTGTTACTGCTTTTTAAACACTTTATTCTAGTTGCTCTGACAAACTTCTAACGTGCCATGGTTTTTCGATTATATCTCGGCTCATAGGGCACATACAGCCTTCTGGTTTCCACTAGCTGATTGGTACCATCTGACACTACAATTTAAGTAAAATTTTGATTGAAGGATTCAAGGATTTAAGGATGAAAAACAGGAAAGAGTGTGAGTTGTTCATGATCTTGCTGTTTCGACCCTTTTATATAAAAAAAATCCTTCTTAACTTCATGGACTGGTGTGGTCTAGGAGGTAGAGAGTATGCTTAGCACGCTGATTATGGGTTAGATTCCCCTCATTTCCTCTTTCTTTTGCAAAAATAAGTTTTCCCTATCATTCATATGATTCTATCATACAGCTGTAGCAGCACAAGTAGGCTAGTACTAAATTTATTTTTTCAATAATTTTGTGATGGATGTGTTTTGTCTGAATTAGTGTTGAGAGCAGTATCAATTTTTGATATCTTATTATATTAAGCGAGCAATTTCTGTATACATATCTGGTTATTTCCATATCTGGCTATTTTTATATCTGGTTATTTTTGTTATACGGATCTCGAAAACTGCTCTAACGATTTTCACGAAATTTGGAACATAGTAGGTTTATGATATAAAGATTCGATTGCACTAGGTCTCATTCTTTGGAAAACTCGCTGAACGACATTAATTCATCCTTGGAAAACAGATGATAATTTCGTCGCCTCTCGATAACAGAAGATGCGTGTGGCTGTGTGGGAGAGAGACAGAATTATTTCCAGCTGTGTAATCATAATCAATCAGCAGAAAATTTTATCTAGCTAGACAATTTAATCGATTTGATCAACATAATCTGATTTGTTGACATGACATGATAATCCTCCTAAACTAGAGTATATCATAATTTTCGAAGTTGATCATTATTCGACCATTTCAAGTGATTAGTAAGTGTTATTTTGTTATTCAATTTGGTTTGTATAACTTATAATCTAAATTATTAATTTTTTGTTTTCAAATGTTTGAACAGAAAATTGAACCTGAATTCAAGTGTATGGAACATAATCTACTTTCTGGACTATTTATAGTGTATAAATCAAAATTCGGAAAAAAACAATTTTGGGTTGTGCCTATTAGTAATTCCCCAATCATTTAAAAGAATTGTGTTCGGTCTATCAAAAGTCAATAAATAAATAACGAGCGAAGCTCGGTGCTCCGATATTCAATTTATATTAATCACTTACAGGGCAATGGGATAATAATATAACATCTATCATTGAATTCTTTAGCATTTATCATTGATTTTATAACTGAATTTTCCATTCCGTCACTGTTGAGTCTTGAGTTAGCTCGTTTCCATTCATTGGATTTCTACGTGAATTTAGAGTGTAACACTACACTCTCATCCTTACAGGATCTCTCTGTCGAAAAAGCCATAAGCATAAATAAAAACAAGTGTAACATTTAAATGAATCTAACAATCTTCGACTTCCATTTTAATTAGTTCAACGACTAGGAAATTCCCAAAGTCTCTGTGTGGTCAAGAACTTGCTTCTAGGAGATTTTGTTCACATTTTTAGATAGTGAATAATTTTAAGTGAAAACTAAAAAGATAAAAATAACATTAATTTTAAAAAAATATCAACACTTTTGAGAATTCACTAAAAAGAAGAAAATAACTTTTTTGATCACACTTGGTTAAAATAAATTCCACTTTATATCCCTGAAAAAATTTCTAATTACAAGTCAAAAGGTAAAATAAAAAGTGTGGCTCAAACTTAGCGAAGCTCGGTACCCCGACATTGAAGCTTAATCAAGCTTGAGCCACACTTTTATCGTTTGACTTGTAATAAGAAATTTTTTTCAGGGATATAAAGTGAAATTTTTTTGCAACCAAGTGTGATCAAAAAAGTTATTTTCTTATTTTTAGTGCATTTTTAAAAGTGTTGATATTCTTTTAAAATAAATGTTATGAATAACTTCATAAATGAACAAACCCGGGCTTACAGAATACAGCACTTACTGAAGCTCAAACTATAGGCTACTAGCAATGATGTCAGTCTGAATGATATAACCAGATGATAAGCAATGGAATAGGAAATAGCAGGGCTGCATTTTCAACAGGTCCAACAAGGTACTAGACCTTGTTTAGAGTAGAAATCAAATATGAATTATTGGTCAACCTCACTTTGGATTCATAATGGAGGAAAAACAAGAACAAGCCGTAGGAAAAAACAAGAACAAATATCTAGAGTTTAATCGGATAGACAATTTTATGGATTTTACATGAGAACTTTGGATTATATCTCCAGAATTTTGAATTTTTGGAGTACTGGAATACGATTCAAGTACTAGAACACATTACGCACCAAGGTTTTGTGACATGGAAATCTATTTATGATATAGGCCCAAAGTTCAACGGGAAATAATGAAAAGCAGTTTTACAATCCAAGCTGCGAGCTATTTATGTAGAAAGCAGAGTAAAAAGTTTGGGTACCAGTAGTTATAATTTAATTCTCTGTTGATTACTGTTTCTTTTAGTATATTCCTATATTCTCTGCTGTGAATTCCTAGAAGCTTTGTTGTAGGCATATGCGACTCATGGGACTCATAACTTTTCCACTCACGCCTGATTATGGTGTTGCTGCTCCCTCTTCCCTCCCTGTTGCTGCACTCGTGCCTAATCACATTTGCCACCGATTTTCACCTCAGTTGATTGCGTTCCTAAGGGATGCGCGAGTTCAGTGGTGGATTTTTGGAATTCACGCATATTTTTTACAATGAACTGGTAAATGAGCGTAGCTGGAGAAATGATATTTGAGAAGCGAAACGTTTTATCCTGTGTGGAGAGAACTGAGATTCTACAACATATCAGATGAATTAGCAATGAATGTGATAGAATTCGAGGAATTCAGAATCAAGATCCTTGATTACTGTTCCTATAAGATCAACCAATTTGTTTCAGGAATACTTTTTCGATCTTCTTCGAATATGAGAATTCAGGATGAATTATTATACACGTTATTCTCGTTTGAATACAGACAATCAAAAGATTGCACAACGCGCGACGCTATATATCACAGTTGCATCTAAAAGAGTTTAAAAGGGTTTTGAGCCCAGTACGATACAAATTATATTTGAGGTTTCCAGGGAAAATCCAATGAACCTAGAATACATTGTATCCTATACCTAAGTTATGTACCTAGATTGAGGATGTATTTTAGGAACATTGAGAAAGGCTTTTATAAATAAACGATAACAATTAGTATATCATAGGTTGAAGTGACCTATAAATCAATCAATATTCATCAACAACTGTAGTAAACTATCGATGAATTACACTTACTAAACATTTTTTCCATCTCGTGGGCTTCAACCCATGAAATAATTATTACAATAATGATTGATCATCAAGAAATAAATGTTATTCGTTTAAAATTATAAGACCATGAACATTGAAACTGACATGGTTCTATATTAATTTGTATATGGAACCTTTTTATTTTCTTCAGAACGTGCTGGTCTAGAATTCAATTCTGTAAGGAATTAGATTTTGGGCTAGAACATTCTATCAAGTCTTCATTTCAAATCTTTACTTGAATAAATTACTTTTCTGCTATGATGACACTGCGTATCAATATTTTAGGTCAATTTATACATATTCTCAATGGTACGTTTAACTCGTACATTTTAAGTCACATGATTATATATCAAGGAACCAACATTAAATGATGTTGAAGAAGGGTCACACAAGACAAGATTGACAAAATTGTTCAACTTAACTATATTTCGAGTACGTATCTAGAAAAAGTTCAAAACCCTCATTTTTTCCCTTGGCAAAGGCAAATTTAATGCTTGAAAAGTGATGTAGAGTTTGCTTCTGTTCGTTTCAACTTATGAAACAAGACTGAATTAACGATCGGCAAAGCTCTCAAGCTCCGTTTAAGTTGTGATGAAGATTTTAATAAGAAGTAACAAATGGACATTAGGAGTTGAAGGGTTCTTCAGAAACAAAATCTAATTCCGAGGAACCCCTTTTTAACTGCTTGCTCATACCCTCTCCTCATACCCTCACCAACAATCTTGTGAAATGATGTTACAGCGTTACAGCAGCTTGAAAACAGCTTCTAGAAGAACTTCGTCCACCTTGCATAAATAATTCAAAAGTATTACTAAACTTCGGAAAGTATTCCACCCAATTCTATACTCTATGATGATGTTTTGCATTAAAACATTCTCCTTGAATAATAAATGATCGGAAACCGATTATCCTCTTTATATTCTGCTTAGTAACCAGGAATGGAATGAATAATGAGTCCTTCGACTCTCAAGTGGAAGATAAAGTGAAGAATGGTTCTAAGAATTTTGGGTTTGTAGAGAAGAACATTAGTCTTATTGTTTCCTAGAGATAATATTTTTCATACTCAAAAAATGAGTCGAATCTATTTCTTACTGTTAAAATGGAATCTGTGATAAATTTGAAGAGGAGAGTTTTGAATCGACAAGGTATTTTTCTACTTGTTATTTTGAACATATCTTTTCAACAAAATTATCCTCATCCTTCCTCTAGTAAGATTACAATAGACTCAATATTCAAGGAAAGTAGGATGAGAATATTCTCCTCCACTTAACTGATCTGTTATCATGGTGCGAATAAATTATTTTTTCATATGAATTATGGCTTCACGAAGAATTTCTGTACCTCCACACTAGGCATTCCAGCTCCAAATTACATGGAATAGTAACCAGAATATTATTATAATCCTAACAAGCAAGAGTTACCTTCCTTTTCAAACGACCTCTTAAGAATAATAGAATAATCAACCTGGTTAAATTGAGTGAGCTTTTCCTAATTTTTCAAAAACGACATTCCGCGTGTTACAGTATGTCCACATTTTGATGACAATGGTGTAATGGGGTATGGAGTATGATTTATGAGGAGCGCATCCCTTCATTCACTATGTAGTGAAGAGGAAATGAGATGTCTGTCGGGATGAGTGTTTTCTTGCAGATAAAACAAAAAACGTTTCAGTTGGAGTAACACAAGTTCATTTACAAACGTGAAACATCCTTAATGGAGCAACTAGACACTCATTCAACACCGAAGAAGAAAAAAATGAAGGAATGGAAAATGGCTAGCTAGTGGAGGAGTCGGTGACGGACTTGCTGCTAGCAAGATAATATTCCGCTCTGGCATTACTTATCCTCCACTCATATCAACACTACAACACTTAATTTCGCTTAGCTAACTTCACTCCCAACTGGAAGCAACATTGATACGAGTATAAATAGGAATACAAAAATTGCATACATGGCTTTCGGATATTAAAATTTAAGAAGAAGTATCAACTTTGAGAAGAAGAGTAGAAATTATCTAGTATGTAAGACTAACCGAACCGATTAGGATAGTAGTAGAAGAAAAGAAAACTTTGTTTTTCATGAAAACTTCATTAATTTACCATTAATAAAACTGATGTATCAAACAATTCGGATTTGCTTAAAGCCTTACATGTCTTACATCAAGGCGAAACGTTTTTTCTATATTATTCCTTTTCCCGTTTTTTTCTGAATAAATGTTTATGGAGGATCATAAATGATGAAAAAACCGGATCAAGGCAAAAAAATGTTAGCAGGTACATTGGTAGTATGAAAACAAAAGAGGGCACGGTTTTGAAAGATGGTAACGAGGTTTGTAATTATCTAAATAAGCTCTTCCAGGAAGTTGGCTCAAACATTGAAGACTCAGTTTTGAATGGTTTAAAAAAATCATGTGTTGAAACAGAAAATGACTCAAGCCATATTGAAAAGATGGTTGTTGTTCCTCTCACAGAAACAGAATTTCTCGAAATGATTCATTCCCTGAAGAGTAAGAGGGCAACTGGTCTTGATGGGATCTCCACTGTTGTTATAAAAAGTATTTAATTGCTCCACTAACAGTATTGGTGAATAAGTCCTTCGAGTGGAGTGTTTCCTCAGAAATTGAAAGAGTCGAAGATAGTGCCAATCCACAAGAGTGGAAAGAAAATTTGGCAAATTTCGACCAATCACTATAGGGAATGCACTGGGCAAAATCTATGAAAAAGCAATGTTAGTTCGTTTCGTTGAGCATCCTTTTGAAATGGAATTTTATCATCCAAGCAACATGGATTTCAGAAGGATAAATCAACAAGGTGAGCCATTGCGTCTCTTGTGGAGAATGTAATAGATAGAATGGATAATGGTGAAAAGGCAGTTGGGGTTTTTCTCGATATGAGCAAAGCTTTCGATTGTGTGGACCACACTATCTTGTTGAAAAAAATTGAATATATGGGAGTTGCTGATGTGGAACTTGATGGTTCAAATCATATCTTGTGGGTAGAAGTCAGTGTGTGGAGATAACTAAAGAGGAAAATGGACAAAAAATTAAATACAGATCAAATAATCTTACAATAAAACAGGTCTACCACAGGGTTCGATCCTCGGACCATTATTATTCATTTTATATGTGAACGATTCACCACAAATAATAACAAGTGGTAAAATTTTAATGTATGCTGACGACACATCCTACGTTTGTAGTGCAAAGGATGCAGAAAATTTAGAATTATTAGGTACTTTTACATAGTCAATATACATCATGCCATAGCCCAATTCCTCAGTCAACATAACCTCAAAGTAAACGAAATTAGAACGCAGTTCTTGCAGTTCAAACATAGAAATAATTACAGAGAACTTGAAGAAATAAACGTTCAAATAAATGGAGTGAATTTTGAACAACCTCTGTCTGTGAAATTTCTAGGTGTCTTGCTGCACCAGAACTTGTCTTTAGATAACTATATTGATCAAGTGCTGTAAAATATCATCTGGAGTATTTGCACTCAGGCAGATTTCAAGATTAAGTACTGGGAACACTATCTCAACATGTACAGTTTATCATTATGTAATGTCGCATATTCGGTATGCAATATTGGTATGGGGCGGCTCCAGTCTCAAAAATTTAGATAGATTTTTTAGAATGCAAAAGAGAGCTGTGAGAGCAATAAAAGGTCTTAAGCCATTAGAGTCCTGCAGAGAGTATTTTAAAGATCTAGGACCACTAACTGTCCCTGCACTGTACATTTTCGAAGTGATTATGTATATAAGAGATAAGAACTTGACGTACATAATTATGACACAAGAAATAAGAGAATTTTCTGCACAATACCACAGGACAACTCAGTATGAGAAAAAGCCTTCTTATATGGGTATCATCAAATTTATGAGTAAACTGCCTGCCGTCAGCTTTGAAAGAAAATGAGAATAAGAATATTTTAAAAAAGCTATTGGAAAATATCTAGCAAACGGGGTATACTACAGTATTCAAGAATTTATGGATGAAGAATGAGGCTTTTGGGTGGGTTAAATTGTAATGTACATTGTAGAATGTGATGTATAAATATGTTTATTTGTATTCTTCTATTATTTGACAAATAGTAGAACGATTTCCCATACTCTTTTAAGAGTCTCCAGGAAGAAAATTTAATCAAATCAAATCAAATTCTTTCGCACTCTTTTTTCTTCTCAACAACTTACGGAGAAGAATCTCTATCAATGCTGCAGAAGCATTATTACGAAGCTGGTGTGAGATTTCCATCAGCAGCCTAATCTAATACGGTATCTGTTCCATTTATTGATAATAATTGTTTACATTCTGTCGATGGATGAGGAATATCCGAAGAACACCGAATCATGATTGAGAGATCGTTTCAAAATCAACTTAAACATTCCAAAGTCAACATTCACTTGATCTTTACTTAAGCAGTACTTCGTAGTATAATAAAACAGCTCGAAAATCATCTAAAGTCTACATTACTAAATCATTCGAAATAGTCCAAAAGTGCTTGCAAACCTTTCGTCTTCATTTCTTGATTGATAACGAGTCATATAAATTATAAGTAATATTGATCAATCACACTGTTCGGCATATCCAATTAAATGCATGATATAGACTACTCAATTATTTTGACTTGAAACGTATAATTCACTTGCGACTGAAACTCATTGTAATACTGAAGAAAATCAATGTGATATAAATTTTGCAGAGATGTTATTGTTATTTCCATCAAGCCTCGTGCGTAGTATTATTTATAATCGGTACATTTGAATGAGTAATGATGCATTCACCAGGTTAAGTATACACGTCTAATTCACAAGGAATGAGAGCCTATTTTAGCAAGATTGATTTACCAGTTTTCATCTATCTATAAATCAAGTGCCCACAGGAAAGAGGGTGACGATGTTAATAAAGTGTGTCGCTGAAATTTGATGTAATGGAACAAAAATAAGTAGTGGTTGATGTCAGGGTTTTTATGTTTTGGGGTCGGAAAGTCACGTGATGGGAGGTAGGATTTTGTTTAAGGAGGGATTATAACTCCTTGATAAGATTGGTTCTCAAAGATGTTATGTGGGTAGCCAATAAGAAAGTTCTAGTAGGTGGTGAACGAGAAAATTCTATTTCGAGGTTTTGCTTTTACACATTCCGAGATTACTGTTATGAGATCGGATATCTGGAGAACCAAATGGAGAAACATTATATTTTACAAGAAAATGTTTTGCCAGAATATCAACTTCAGACTACAATTTCGGATTATTATAGCCTCGTGTATTATAACCCCTTGAAACCCTTTGTAACGGTCATGATGGTCGTATTATTTCTTTTTTCATAACATCTATACTCTGTTTTATCAATAAATCATTTATCAGTAAACTGTAAAAAATTAAAATAAATTATTACCATCATTGGTACCTTATCTTAAATAGCACTCTCACTGGTTAATACTATCTAATTACCTCAACGTTTTGTGGTAAATTCAAATTAAAATATGAAGTGCAATTATTATTGTACAAGCGAATGAATTCAACTACGGTAGTATGATTTTTCCTCAATTGAAATTTATTTAAATGAGTTTTTACGAAGTTCTCCTATACCCTAGATATCGCTAATGGATATCCAATAAAGATCAATAAGATCAATAAATAAATCTTCAAGATGTCTTTCCACGACGACTGTAAGATTAATTTAGCGCATATCACCTCATAAAAATGCAAATGATCCATCTCAATCTTATATTCCTTTCTTCTTGAGGTCCACCTACTGCGATGTCTTCCCTCATTCAACCAATCAAAATGGCTGCCGCAGAAAATCAGCCATTTGTCATCTACCCTCGTTATATTGAACTTTCTGAGATATGCATAATGAGTTGAGCTCTTCACTTGCTTCAACATGAAAAATCTTAGTATCTTTTTTATTCTTCTGTTTCCTATTCTTTGGTGGAGTACTCTATACTTATCCCATTGGAATACAGGTATTGTACCTACCACGTCATTATAATGAGGTGGAGAAAAGGGTTTCTAGGCTAGTCTCTTTCATGCTTATTGTAATAAATATCTACTAGAGTCGCGATTAGCATTACCATACCGAATGTTCAATAGAAATCATTAGTGAATCTCATAGGAATCACAGTGAATCTCACTTGATTGTTAGTTTTTGGTCAGAGAAATGCCAAAACCGGAATCTAGACTACTTCACAGGGCAAGTTCACTGACTAGGAAGGCTGATTTTAAAAGGTTAATCCAATGTAAAGCAAATTTATGATAGTTGTAATATATTTTCTACCATGGAATCCATCATTCACATCTTTGTAATGCCTAAACGTGATCAACATTCCAAATGTGAGTGAATTTCCATCACTATATAGCCTAAAAGTCTGAATCACACTAGCATAGGCTAGAAACAATAAATACTATTGATAAAATACACCATTCAAAAAATTCGAAAATAAAATCTAGTCAACAATAATCAATCAATTACTTCTACATTATTTATATATATATATATTATATATATTTGGTCTTTGTTTTATAGAAATCTGTCTCCATTGTTCTGAAAGCTCCGTGAAGATTGTAGGCTACTGATGTAACCGCTAATTGTATTATTGTTTCTAGTATTCAGTTGCATTATTATTTTCATGCATTTCTGATGAATTTTGGATGTTGAGGAACATGCAAAACAGATTTGGTGGAATGAAAAATATCGTTCCCAACTCAGCCGCTAAAATATGTTTGCAAAATCCTCCCTCCCTTCTTCCACCCTTTACGCCGCCAATCCATAGAGCAAGCGAAGTAAACTGAAAAAACAATAATTAGAGCCAACAGAATTTAATAAACAAAGTTTATCGTACCGTACTTACTTAATATCAGCGACAAATTCTTCTCGAAAAGTTTCCAGAAGTTATCGTAGTTTTTCAATTGGGAAGTTGTAGAGTAGTTGCCGACGGGTTTATGATTGAAAGAGCTTGTGAAAACATCGATCAAGATGCCGTGTAGCACAAGGGTTTGTGTCCAAGTGTCCCTTCAGCACTATCGAACATTGTCACAGTAGCTCGAGCGGTCTGCTGTAGTGCGTCTGTGGCGGGCGGACTGGAGATGCACCGATGTCCGAAGTGATAAGAGCGAGCAGCGAACACCGACTGGACTGGCGACGCGCAGCGCGCAGCCAACATTAGTGCGAAACCCGCGCATGCCAACAAGCCTGCCATTCCAGCCGAATTTCATCAACACGTATCGCATGAATGAACAAAAAATTGTTGTTGTTCCACACAACTACGCCCGCATCATCGATAAAGAGTTTCCATAAATCAAGTCCAACTTCCTCAAAGTCAACCTGCTAGTTTTGTTTTCTGAGCCGAGCGATGTTTTGTTTTGTCTTCTCTGTCTCTCTCCAATTTATTCTGGCTCGAAAATTCAACCTGTCCTCATCAATCTGGATAATAACATAGAAGCAGAGTTCAACGATTTAACACGAATAACTTTCCAAATCACAATTTAAAAATAAATTAATTTGTGTCCACCTATTTCAAGAGGAAAATAAATATTTCTGTCTAACGATAATAAAATGCAGAATTTTAAATATTATTTGCCTCTTAAAAACTGAACATTGTAAATTATTTTTCCTAGTAGGCCAATAACACTAATTCTAGCAGAATTCGGTATCTATAAACGTATTGTATCTCACTATTCATTTTAAAAGGCAATACATAATTTATTTTCTTAGATATCAGTTCCTTTGTAAGACTACGGTAATCATTGAAGTTTCTAAGATTTTTGAAGAATCTGAAATTGTAACCGAGTCTTTTCAAATAGAGGCACCGTACCAAGGATCTTATCTCATCAATGCAGGAATAGTTTAAGTGTTTCTTTATTAGTGTGTTTCCTTACAACGTTCTACAATATTGAAAAAATGAATAATACCTCTCAAGTATATTTTTGAAATGTTTTACTTATTCACCACATATTTCAACCACTCCCCACTTGAAATTGGCTGGAACATGTTGTGGTCAACCAAGACATTTCAAAAGGATATTTGAGAAATCAAATCCATCCTATTCATCTTTATTATATATGTACAAAAAAACTTGAAAGTTAATTCATCACTGTAGGTACCGAAGTAGGATAGGTCCACATTTAAAAGGATGGCAGCTTATAATCATAACCTCAAAAAGTAAACTATTATGGTTTCAGTTGTAAATACAGTATTGTAAAATTGAAAGTACCTATCGTTTCTATAGTGAGGTCCATGTTATAATGGCAGTGTTTGACTGGCTATCCTTGTCTATCATACAACGAAGCGGATAGCGTTATCTCTTTCTCGCTTTGATCTGTTGCCAGATCGTTTTTAACAATGTTGAATTAATAATTAATTAACGAAGTATTTCATCTTACTTATTGTTGAAATTCATTATAAAATTATTGAAATAGTATATTTCGCACCTAGAGCAGAAAAACATTTTTGCCCGTGGTGCGAACGATATTTTTCGCCACACTACAGGTATTGCTGACAAAATAAATAAAGAATACAAAATAAAGAATACTCGTTAAGCTATCGTACCTATCTCTTGATTTTAGTGGTAGAAGATTTGCAGTCAGGATTTCAGATTCTTTTAAAATTTCACTTGGAATACCACAGTCATCTTCAAGCATTTTTGAAAATTCGGAATGCACTAATCAACAATAAATAATTGAATAAAACTGGTTGCGAAGCGAATTAGTTTGATTCGAAACTGGAACTGAAATCATGGCGACTTCAGCTGATGATGAAAGTGGACACTCGCCCGATCTAGCGGATGACTTATTAACTACTTCCATGAGCGGCTGGAAAGAGACAACTTTCTGGCCTAGACCGGAAAAGAAACCCTTTTCTGACGTCGTCTGCAAACAAGGTCTTTCAGATCTACGTAGGGACTGGAAAACAGCTGCTTTCTGTGCAGTGTGGCGAAAAATATAATTTTTTGCTTAATAAATATAATTGATTGATTATTTTAAACGAGAATGAACAGTTAATATCACATCAATAGACCTGTATCAGCTACCGTCTATAGAAGGCATTGACAAGACAGAGGATCGGCAACGCTGCTCTCCTATCTTTATCCACTGATGCCATTATAACGTGGACCTCACTATAGTCAATGATATTCGTGAGTGAGAACAACAATAATATACTATAACAGTAGTTAGACTATAAAGGCAAACACACACACACACACACACACACACACACACACACACACACACACACACACACACACACACACACACACCACACACACACACACACACACACACACACACACACACAGCAACGGACGTATGCTGCGAGTGCAGATAGAAGGAGGAAAACCCTCTTCACAGGTATTCAAATGTTGCTACGCACAGTTCGTCTGCATATTATTTATCTACTCACATAGTATGCAGACTTTCTATGTTTTTCTCCGTCTGTCTGCTGCTGTAGGCTATGCGCTGGCCTTAGTTTACTCACATGATTTTCAGAATAATTATATAGACTCCACACTCAGAAGTTCTGAATCTTAAGAGCTATCTACCTTCTACATATAAATAAAAGCGAAATGGCATTTACTCACTCACTAATTATCACAATGAACAGAACTAAACATCTACTAGACCAAATACGTTCAAATATTTGACATGTTGTTCAGTTGGCCCTCTAAATGCGCACTAAGAGCAGATTTTAAAATATTCCAAATTCAATTTTGTATTGAGAGTGCTTGAAAATGACGCCAAAGATACAACCAACGTTTCCAGCGTTTTTTGCGTTATTCAGCTTTCCCGAGAGCATAAAATGAATAATGAACAGAAAACGTTTAAATCGGTTACAAAAGATACGCTAGAGTCTAGAGAAGGCTTCAAGATTTTGCTGGCGTTTTCCAGCGTTTTTGCGGTATCCAGATTTTTCAAAAACTAATTAATAATTAACAGAAAATGTTCAAATCAGTTAGAGGATCGGCTTGAGTCTACACTTTGTGTAGTAACAGAGAAGAGGCTTCAAGATTCTGCCAGAGGGGTTTTCGGGAACGAAAAAGTTGAAAAATTTCAACTCGATACACACCGCCTGAAAGTCTGTATTATTGGTTGTTTAATGGGCGCGGAGGAAGCAAACTAAAATAAATAATACGAGTCTGCGAATACAAGTATTTATGGGCGAAGCGAGTCTGCTTTTCACATTTCTGGTTTTGTGGATGATTCTGCCGGGGGTCCAGGGGGCAAAGCCCCCTAGCTAGACGGATAAGGCGAGACTGATTATTAATGTATTAGTGATTTCTTTGAATCTAATTATGAATGTTAATATTCAAAATGTAATTATCACCAATAAACTTCAATGAACTACACAAGGTCTAAGCATCTTTGAAGCTCGGTCATTCAAAACGTCGGTAAGAATAAAGAATAGTAAGGGGTTGAGGCCCTTCTAAACAAGT